>NW_009218637.1:90045-116580 GCF_000690835.1 Fulmarus glacialis
CTGTGCTTGGTTTTAGTGTTTCAAAGTTTTTAGCAGATTTATGAGGTTGTACCAAAATCAATTGTAACTTTTAGGAGAATAAAGTGTAAATATTTTACATTCACAGACCATAAGCTATGAAAGAGCTTATCTATGGGCTGACCTATCTGTAGCTGTGGAACAGTGAGAATCAGAGCTGTAACATATTTTTATTTTTACGTACACTGGAACTAGATGTACTACAGAAATGCATTTTTATCTGTTTGATTGATCGATATATATCTAACTTCTTACCTAGTCCATAATACTACTACTTATACATGCTAAGAAAAAGATTGAGAGAATACAAACGCATTTCTCTAGTGGCCATAAGGGCTAACACAAGCGTAACAATATTAAACAGAACATTTGAAAAGCAATCATACAAGCCCCTTAGTTCTCAATGATCTATTTCAAAATTGCAATATGCCAAAACCATTGAGTTTATCATGCTGAGAGGTCTAAGGCATGCAACCTATCATGCTTAAAGACTTTGTTTCAAGATTATGGTTCCCTATGAACTTGGAAGGTTTCTTGCTATTGCCTGACTCGCTGCTCTTTTGTCCTTTAGGTAGATTTCATGTTTTCCCCAAACATAGTCATTTTACTATAAATGGCTTTAATTATATTTTGAAAGAGTCTAAGTTGCTGTTTCTTTTTATCTTTTTTTCCACTGGGGGAAACAACTGCCCTCTACCTATACTATATCCCACTGCTGTCACCAAAACATCCTTTAAAGTTGCTAAAATACAAAAACCTATAAATACATCCACGTTAAAAAAAAATGGTTGGAAAACAAGAAACCTGTTTCACAAGACTGTCAAGGTTTAAACATTTGTTTCCCCTCAGCCCAGAAAGCAGACAGTTGGCATTCTCACATTTTCCACTTGGAAAGAGGAGACACACACCCTTGAGACAGACAATGGGTGGGTGGTCACAGCACATGCCTGCAAGGTAGGACATGCAGCTCAAGTTACTTCATGATTCAGAGCCTAAGCTTTAACATGGATCTCTCAGAGCTCAGGTGCATACTCTAATGGTGGGGTCATCTTTTGTAATTGCCTGTTCAAGCTATTCAGCTTCATATAAACGACCTAATACTGAGTCATGGGGAAAGACCCGCTGGCGCTGTAGATTGGCAGCTAGAGCAGGATTACCCACATTTGGGCTGAGGGATCTACACCCAACTGACTGTTGTGGTTTGTTTTGATCCAGGAGATTCTTCCGAGACCCAGTGGAGACCATTTCAGTGGAATTATTATTAACTGAACATTTCACATGTAACTCTTAAAGCATTGTTCTTTTACTCAAAAAATTCAATGAAAAGTTTACAATAAGGTCTATTATTTGGTCTCCAGATGGTACAGATGAGCATGCATTTCAAAACACAGGCTCACAATCAGAGGTGAAAGGAGCATAATTCTCTAACATGTGTCTTTGGTTTGATGGCATACATTGCCGCAGCCTAGCTCAGCCATGCATGGGGTTGAAGAGGATTAAGCTGCCTTTATGTATGCGTCTACTCTTACTATGACTTTGGTCATAATATTTGACTGGTATCCATCTATCTGGAGAAAGTCATAGCTGGGAGGGCAGAGCATTGGCTCCCCTGTCCACCTGCACCATGCCAGGCTGACTAAACAGTTGCACAGATGGAAATAAGGGACTTCATAAAGAGATTTGGAATGGTTTATTTTCCTATGTAAGGGGAGAAAGAAATAATCATAACTCAAAAGACAGGTAGAGCACCTGCTGTTTGCTGAAAGATGTGCTCCAAAACACAATATGGCCCCAAATATGAAGAATAATTCTGAGGTCCAAGACTTAAATGCATGGAGAGGAATTAATAAAAACTGAACAGATTTAGAAGTAGAACAGCCCTCAAATTAACTGTACCTGTTTCTAGTCAACACTGTCAGCTCCTCATTTAATGTATGCTGAACTATGTATTTCATGGTTCATCATTTTATCATATATATGCAAGTTTCATGTAATTGCAAGGAAAGATGTTAAAATCAAATCAAAACAAAACTCAACTTGGAAAATAATTATGCTTTACCAGTAAACCACATAGATAATGTGAGTTATGATGAATCACATAAAGGAAAGCCATGCATTCTTTATATAGCATGAGGATCTCTAAATTACAGTACCTTTCAGGTTGAAACCTCGGCACTGAGTCAGAGGGTTTCCATGTCTCACGTCTTGCCTACGACTCCTCCTGAAATATTTTGTAAAAACAAAATGTTATTCCAAGATAGCTACACTGCAAATAAACATTTTTTATTTGTGGGTTTGTGGGGTTTTTTTACTAGATCAACTGTTAGGGATAGTTCATGACCTACTGTGAGTGTGCTTTACTCTCTGCAGGCTTCTTAGCGTGAAGATACTGTTTAAGTGAATAATCTGTTTGCTGAAGTTTATAAAATGGTTGTACTTTTGGTAGGTAAAGTAGTTTTGCAATGGAGCTATAGAGACTGAAGGGCTAGAGGTGATGCATAAAATAGGCATGCCTTCACTGTTGCAAGACCTTCCATGCAAGGCCAGAACCCCCAGCTGGAACTCTTCATAAAGGCAAGCACCTAAGAATGAGATGCATAAGAGTCACAGTGCTCATATCTAACGCACTGATAGAAAATTATGTTATAGGGCATGTTCCCTCCTTGATTTTGACAGCACCTTATTTTTGGTGCCTGTAGCCACCTTGGCAGCAGAGTGACTGAAGTATTCATCCAGAATGGAGAAGAGCTAAGATTCAGTTCTGCCCTCTACTTCTGTGTGACTATTTCCAAAAAATACTCAAACTCACCAAGTCTCAAAATATTTCTAAATAAGACTTTGTTATAGTATTTGGATGACAGATGCAAAATCACGATTCTATAGCAAACTAGCTAGGGAGCTTACTGGGATTGGGAATACTGTCATTTCAGTCCTCCTTGGCTAGGAGGTCATAGCTCACAGAATTCAGTTCATGAAAATCTGGTACCTGAATTTTTTATTCTTAAGATTTTTTTTTTTCCTGAATATTCTGTAAGTTAGTTCAATATTTGTCAATATTTATTAAGTTCAACAAAAAAATATATTAGTGATAGATTGTTGCAAATGGATGCTGCTGGGATATGTAACAGCTGTATTCTGAACTATGTACTAATGACTCGTGAGATCAGAAACCACTAAAAGCCCCTGGAGCTCCAGTGCCGCTGTGTGAAGGGTGGTGCCTCTGTGGTCACATTATACCAGGTACTGCACAAACACCCAGAGACAGCGTTTATAATCCTGCGTCACCTGATTCTTCACTGCATTGTTTTAAAAGGAAACATTTGAAAGGTGATGTTTCAAAGGAGTAATTTCTGACATTCCAAGTATATTTTTGATGGTAAACATTTCATCTTATGCCTTGGGATCTTAACCTTTGTGAACTACTTATGTGAGTCAAAGGAGACAATGAAGAATTTCTGAGTGAATTTCAGGATTCCTGTGCTACCGTGAGTGGTTCCACACTGTCAGAAATGGCACGCCGCTTGCATTAAGCAGTTCTAAGAATGTAAACTTACAGTTTGATATTTATAAAAAAAAGATTGAGAAGGTGGTGTTTAGAAAATAAAGATAATACTGTCAGGTGTTTTGAGGTAAATCGATGTTGGATGAGGAACTGCAGTAATCCATAGGAGACAGAAGTGTCAAAAGAAGCAAATAAGCAAATGCGTCCAGCAGATACTACTGTCTAGACTATGGGATTTGGCTCTAATTACCAATGTTTTCTCCTTCATAATCTCTCTTGTTAGATAAAGGGACAACTCATTTCCTTCACATATGAAAAACAGATTTTTTTCCATACAGTTTTAGGTGTTTATTTTAGTTTGATATAAAAAGCAAATTGCAAACAAAATGTCAGCATGAAAGCCAACCCCAGTGGAAATAACCCTGGGTATATATAATTGGGATAGCAAGGAATCCACTGGAAACTGCACAGACTAGGTATACCTGACTGCTCATTATATCTTTCAACAACTATGTTGGTGTAGGAGTTAGGTGGCCTGAGACTCGGGGATTTTTCTTTTCTTTCCTTCCCCCATCTTCTGACCTTTGTTCCATGGAAGAAAACAATGAGTTTGCAGACTGGAGGCTGGGTATGCTGAGTGAAAGCAGTAAAAACCCCAGGTACTTTACCAATTGCTACATGGCTAGGTTGGGCTTTACCTTTTAATCTGAAATAAGGAATGAATCAAGAAAACTTTGCAATAACAAAAGTCTTTAATCCCAGGGGATGACATTGTCATCAGCTGGTTGGGTCACTGGAGCAGAGCCAAGCTTTGCCTGTTTCTGTCTACTGTCCCATGTAGGTAAAGGAGTGAAGCCCATTAACTGTATCTGGTCTTCTGCATCTGCAGCTCAGGTGCAGGGAGTGAGCACAGTGGCACATGGTGCATAAAACTCTGCTGTGCATCTGGAAGGTTTGTCTCCTCTACAGTAATACCTCACTCTGTGTTCTGTAGCTTTGTTTGTATATGAAGTGAAATCTTAGTAATACAAGAGCTCACTACAGCCTCCTGCTATTAAGTATTTCCCTTGGGAGGAGGAAAGAGGCTCCTGCTTTGCATAAGAATTATGAGATGGACTATTAGCTCTGTTGTAAATTAAAGAAATTGCTTTCCCTGTCTGCTTTAATAAATCTCATGTCAAAAACCCCAAATCTGGAGGCATTACATGGAAATTACATTTGCCTAAAATTTCCCTCACTTAGGAGCAAATGAGGAACAAAAAAAAAAATTACTTTATTCCTCAGACAGCCTGAGAGATATTTTGCTGTATTTAGGGCTATCATAATTACATCCACAGTGAGCAACCGAATTTAAAAAAAGGGAACAAATGTTTCACTGATTTTGTGTGCATGAGACAGAAGGATTAATATTTATGATTAGGAACGGGTTTTTTTCCTTTTTTTCAGTCCATTACTTTAAATATGAAAAGGCAAGCTCTTTATCATACACTCTTGCAGCATACACTCCTAGGTGAGGAACAATGCCAAGCACAATAGCTATGGAGCTATTGTTTGTACACGCTCCTGCAAGGAATCGCACTTCTGCACCACATTACAACACCCTGGGCTACACAGCAGAACAAAAGCCTTCTTTCCTTGCAGACTTCACTGGGCTGCTTAACACTGCTCACCTTTTCCCTGTGGGATAAAACCTGGAGCAGGAGTTGCCATCCCAGGCACAGTATGGATCTCGGGCCAGGCAGCAGTCAGCGCAGGCAGTCCCGTAGATGTGGCAGCGATGCAAGGACACCTGGGTGACCCCTTCGTCTGAGCTCACGTACAACTGTTGCTGTAGAAGGAAATGGAAAGATTGATTTCAGATGTGGAGGAGCTTCACCTGAGACTCGGCTAACACACCTAAAAACCTTTCGGTTATTTCTGGAATTAACTCAAGACCAAGAGGGGAGCCACTAATATATATAAAGCCAAGATAAACAAATCTCCCAGGTGAACAGGCCTATAATATTTCCACCTCCCTGTTAGAAAACACTGGGGACTGTTAATGTTTTTTGGACATTGAGTGTCATTGTTCTGTTCTGGGGCAGACAGGCTGAGTTAATATTGCTCAGATTTGAGAACTTGGTTCTTATTCAGTGAGGATTATTGGCTCAAGCCTTTGAACTATTTTCTCTGCATATAGTCACTTTAATAAATATTATGCAGAGTTCCTAGCTGGATTCTCCAGTGTATAGATTTTCAAGACATAAAACCTAGAGATTATGTTGAGGCTTAGGGCCAGATTCTGATAGCCTTATATACCTGGAAAAATAAGCCAACAGAACATTTATAATAAATGAGAGCTTTTGCAAAAGAAGTTCAAAGTAAATAGGTCATCACCAAAATCTGGGCCAAAATGACTGTTTTACTTAGAAACAATCAATCAATTATTCTTAAAATATAAATTAATATTGAACAAAAACCTTGAAACTCCTCTGATCTTTTTGTCATAAAACTAAACAATTACACTGAATTCAATTTAGTGAATAATGTTTACTTATTAGTAGTTTTGTAAAATATTGAGCAAAATGTTGCTTGCAAAATCACGGAATACATATTTTTAGTTTTGGTGTTTAACATTTCAGCAGAAATCCTCTCAGCTGTTTTCATCATTCTTATTGCCATTGTTATTACTAGTAAACAAACACGCACGATTGCACCATGGACCTAACAGCCCTAATGCTGCCTTTTTGCATTGACCAGACTTCGAAGGGAAAATTTCTATTTAGGACTTACAGAAAAAAAGGGGAGGGCAAATTTCCTCTTTTAGTACTTTTTTTTCCTTACTTGTCAAACAAAACAACAAAAAAATTTACTCTTTCAGTGAATTAGAAATGATACATAATTATCTTAGTGGCTCTGGAGCTCATGCAAACTTCAGTCAAGTTTCTCCATATTCATTATGAAAAATCTCCTCCCTATATTTAGTATGCTGCACAACAATTGGTATTCTAACATCTTTAAGTCAATTTATTTCTCAATTAATAAGCACTAAGCATTCCACTTTTCTTTACCTTTTTAGATGAAATCTTCATTGTTGTTATAGGAGAATTACTCTGAAAGACAAAAGTCCAAACCACATTTACAAGGACTCTCTTGTTAATACTGTCCTAACATTAAAATTTAAAATTCAATAAAACCTAAGTTGTATCTAAGAAAACTATAACTTTTCATATCTTGGAAAGGCATCTCTCATACTAATTTTTTGCTATTTTCAGAACTATGACATAGTTCTAAACAAATGACATAAATACAAGTAATGTCTCACTAAATGTGTTGGCTAAACTCATCTGCATTATTATTACTCATGTGAATCAGCAAGTTTTTGTACACTTCTAATTAACCTGCATCCATGTTACCTCAGCAATATAGGAGCAATGAAGCCATTACTCTCACTTTGTAATAAGAAACGATGTTTGTTCTTTGACGATGATGATAAAGAAAAGTCATACAATAGCTCATGCATATTTACCACATGATCCAGATAAGAATATGTCATATTTCTCCTACAAATTATGTACAGTGCATACAGTTTGGTTACCATCCAACATATACTTTCAGATTATCAATGACTAGAATATTAAAAATGGCATGTGTGTTATTGAATGTTTCTTTCCCAGAGACAGTGCTGTATACTACTGCGTGTCATCACTGCAGTCTACTATTGTCTGTGTCCAAATCAAATGTTAAAGAGCTGGAAGAGGAATTATCACATTCATTGCCTTAAGCAAGTGAAGCAATTCATTATTCTCATCCAAACAAATGATAAAATTGACGGTAATAAAAATGTTCAGCATTTTTTAAAGATTTAGCATTTGCTCAGTCACAAAGGAAAGCCGTAACGGTGGGCCAGGATTAATTGCAGTGGACTACAAGCAGAGCAAGGAGGCCAGGAGTAGGAAATCTGGCTGCTAATCATGTGAACTCGGAAAGGTTTGAAGGAGTTTAGAGCTGCTGTAGTATTTCACGAACTGTCTGGAGACTCAAGGTCAAATGCAGCATTGCATCTGATGCCACATTCTCCTTTCCTTCCTTATACTCCGGAAAGGAATCAGTGCTTTGCTTACTCTCAATATTTACTAGCACACAGCCAGTGAGCTCATTCCTGTTCTCTTGGAGAGACTCATCAAAATACTGCCATGCTGCCTGCACAGATTGCAATGGCAGAGGTTATGATATCATGATTTTGAGGGTTCAGGATGAAAAAGTCTGTGCACTGAGGCCCAGAAACTAGGTTTAGGGTCAGCATTCCTCTCAGCCCACCTATCTGCTTGCTGTACTAATTTACCTTTCAGTAAATGGAATTAGTAATACTTGGGTGAAGGGTACTCTTTAGGTAATATTACTCACATATATCTTTTTTAAAGGGAAGTCTTCAACAAAAGCGTAGCAAGACTAATTATGCCTTTATGAGGGTTAACACCGAGTGTATTCCTTTTCTTAAAGAAATTGTTAATGCTGCCTGTCTAGATAAAAAAGGTTAAATTTTCCTTTTTGTATCCCCTCAATGAAATAGAGGAAAGCCCATGACAAAACCCTTAACTAAGTTTATAGATGCATACTACCATTTGTCCCAAGACTACCTGTTTTAAAGAATAGCCCATTCAAATATTTGAAAGGGATTTTTCAACATGAGGGTGAACATTTTCTTTAGGTTTTACAAGCTGCTTCATGCCAGAGTGATTGACAGAGGCTATTCCCTTATTTCTCCCTGTAGTTGTTTGTGTTTCTTTTCAGCTTATGTTATGTTAAGCTTGTAGCTTTCTTGACTCCAGAGACATGTGGCTTTGAAGAACTGGAGTTAAGCAAAAACAACACTAGTTTGCTTCCACTCTGCAGCTCAGAATCAGGAAGATTATCAGATAATCAAAGAAGTACAAAAATCTTAGATTCCATCTGTAAATAGCAACAGTCTCAATACGTGATGCCAATGATAAAAGTTGCCTTCTTGTAGCCACTATAACATGACCTTGTAAAAATGTGATTATCAAAATTCTTCTAGCCAGTATAACAACATAAAAAATAAGCAACTTAAATATAGGGGGGAAAAAAGGACTTAAGCTAGCTACAACCTTCATAACAGTGGACATTTTATATTCTTCTTTGGGTGGGTATCAAGCTGACAGTATGCACATTTACTTCTATCAAGTCACAGTTGCCCTCGCCAAAGCATCTTAGAACAAAGTGTTCGTCTGAACATACACATTGGAAGAGTAAAAGTAGGAGCAAGCCAAACCTGAAAAACCTCCAGCTCTTCTAAAATGAGTTCTCCACTTGCAGAGAAGTTGGTGGGTAGGACAACAACTTTTTGTACAGTTCCTTGATCTGGAAAAGATGACCAAAAGTGAGATCATATGACAGAGAGAGAGAAAGAAAGAAAAAAACAGATGAACCATTATCAATTATGAAAAGAAACCATCAAAGCAAGCACTATGACATAGAGAAAGGTAGGAAATGTTCAGTAATTTCTAGGGTTTGGGGTCAGAAAGAACCATGAGATGATTCCTTATATAGGAATATTATATATAGTTTTATTCTCATATATGAACATGAAGAAGTCATGGTAAGATTGGAGTTACTACCATTACTGTTTTCATTCTGCCCAAAAAGATCAACCAAAATCAGTATCTTCTGTACTAGTTGCTGTACAGACACACAGACAGAGGCAGTATCTATCCTAATGATCTTAAAGTAAAAACGCAGCACTGTAAATAGATAAAAGGGAGCTACTGCAGAATTTAATGTATATTCATATTCATTAATAAAACGTAATGACAATTGATGACACGAAAGGTAAACCTTCCAAAGAATAACTCTATCTACACCTAAACAAAGTAAGATGAAAGCTTTTTTTTTTCAGGGAAGTCAAACAATAACCAAGTCCGTTACATGTTCGTAGGAGTTAATATTTTGGTCCATAAGGAAAAAAGGAAAAGCAAGGTGAAGATATTGTAGCTACACTATTATGGCTGCCTTCTCAAAATACAGTTCCAAGCTTCCCAAATCCATTCAGATCAAAGGAGTAAGAAGTAAGAAGGATGGGGCAACGGCAGTATTTTTGCAGGCTAGATGTGACGAGTGAGACCAAAGGGGTTATGTGGAAAGAATATATGAGATGGAGCGGTCTATCTGTGAAGGCTCTTAAAGGCTGAGACAGCCACTGAAGTATTTCTGATGTGGCAGAAAAGGCAGACTGTGGGAGAATCACAAGGACAGGCATTTTCACTTGGAAAAAGCACAGCACATAGAATTCCTCTTGCCTGAAAGGCCTGGAAATTAGTCTGAGTAGAATAAATTTATTTGCTCAATATTGATTCTGAGGAATGAGACCACATGGTATAGATTCTGTTCGGCCTTCAAAAGTTTTATGAGCAATATAGACTTGTGCGGTGAGTAAAACATTAGTATAGCACAATATAGGTAAGTATCTACGTGTATTTTTATGAATTTGTGACCGAGGAAAGGAAATCTCAGCTTCCTGTTTGGCAATTCATGATGTAGGCAACGTAAACTGAAAAAGGGCAATTTTGCTTTTGCTTTTAAGGTCAGTGACTCAATTCCATAGCTGGAGCTGCAGGGAAAGTTGGTTACAGTAAATAATTTACATCTTCTTATTTCCCTGGAGGAAGCCAGCAAATAATAATATATTTTATTTTTAAAAAATAAGGTTTAAAGCCAGAATATTGATATGTAATGACCTGACCACACACAGAGAGCACATTGCAGCATTTTGTAATTTAAAAAAGAAGGAAAAGAGAAATTGAAAGCTGACAAGACTTAAAAATGTGTAGCTATCAATTGTACATGCTCAGGGCACGTTAGGCATGAATTTTTTATGAGAATTTTCTATGAGGAACATTTATTCTCATTATACCAGTTCCTTCCGAAGAAACTTCACTGAAACTAAATCTTGTGATAGCACAGCTGTGGTCTAGACTGGGTGCCAGTATTAGCAAAGCTATGAGAACCTGAGAGAGATTTACTAACTGCCAGGACCCACTGAAGCTTTAAACTGCTGCAGATGCATCCCTTGGAGCTAAGGAGAAGCATGTGCATGTGCATGTGTGTGTGTGTATTTCTGCTCTTACTAAAGGGCACAACCCACTCACGAATATACACAGCTTAAGTCCAGTCTGCCTCTGCCTCTTTGCATCCTCTTATCAGTGTCCCCCTCCTAACATTAAACTATACCATACAACATACTGTATCAGAAGTGCAGGAAGGAGTTGCAGCCTTTTGTGGTTTTTTTAAGCTGCCTGCAAAGTGTCAACTACCTGTGACCCTGACATACAGGGCACTAAGCATGTTGACAGTGACCTTACCTGCAAAGGAATGTGAGGCTGCTGAGCCTCCGAAGAACCGGTTTATTTCAATGATCCATTAGCACATGCCACACATTTAAAATTCCTAAATTGTCTTTGGTCCTCAAACATTGCCCCAAACTGAAATCAGAACCTGAGGGGAGATTTTATCCTGGGCATGGGCACAGAAAATACTGATAATACCTGACGTCAAGTCCTTGTGTCCTAACAAACTTTCCTATTTGAAAACCAGGTTCCTGTCTGCCTTTTTGTCACACCCCAGCAAAATACACAGAGTTAAGGACTGTTTACCTTGGTATTCATTCCCTTTGACTCAATATTTTACCATTCGCTTTGACTCAGTGTTGTACCATTATGGACAGATCGTTGCAGAAAGGAATGTTCCATTGTTTTAAAGAAATCAGTAAACTTAATACAAGATTTAAAATAAATATTCATGTTAGGGAAAGTAGGCAATAGAAAGCTATTCATTAAATGAAACCACTTCAAGCAAGGAACTCCAATAGTCTGTACATATATATACACACATAATTCCAACAATATATGGCTTGTAGGCTATAGCCCTCCACCCCTTCTAAAGATAGTGTTTCTCCTGTTTCTCAGCCTGTTCCTTAATAAATGAAAACCAAATATTTGTGCCCAGAAAACACTTCTTATTCCTTTCTCAGTAGTACTGGTATCTCCACTATAAGCACAGTAGCTGACAAATCAAGCACTTATACGTGTTCATGTCAAAAAGCTTATGGTACATCTGAATTTTGCTTATTTCTTTTAATGCCAAGGCAGCAAACTAAATTCCCTGGGTCAGAAGGAAAGTTGGAAAGGATGCAGCACTGTGCACTGCAGGAGATATATGCAAAGTAGCAGTGCCTGAGCTGTTTCCCAGTGTATTTTGTAACAGATAATCTTTTGTGTTGTAAGCCAGGCATAAGAGATCATCAAACAAATATAAGTCACATTTTTTCATGTTTAGGTCAACGTATGACATTATAAGCTAATGCTTTCCTTCACTGTTTACTTGTTACTTCCAGAAATCCACTTGCAAACAGTTCTACACTGTTATGATTTTAATAGTCATGAAAAAAGCTATTGTGTCTCCAGAATATCAATCCACCACTAGAATGTATGAAGTGAAGAGACAGATTTATGCTCACCACTTCCCTGACTTTTCACTGGGAGCTGTTTGCAGCCTCGCATCAGCCCAGCAGCCTGTGAGTCGAGGGCAGACGGACAAGCGAGAAGGAATCTCCCTCAAGCTGACGGCAAGAGGACAAGGGCGACTCATAATGACTGCTTTTCTGTTTCAAACCTGCTTGAACAATTGGAGTCTCCCAGCTTGACACGGAAGACAATGTTACTGAGATTGTGTTCCCTCTGAGAGGATGGAGAAAGAGAGAACAGCAAGGGAGGAAAGTGCTAGCATCCCGCAGGCTAAAAAATGGTGTAGAGAGTATGCAGAGTGGGAAATAAATGGAGAAGGAAGGCAGTCCAATAAATGGTCCAAGGAAGGAAGGCAGACAGACAAATTAATAATAATAATGATAATAATAATAATACCACCACCTTCCTTAAAACGCAGGGCATGATTCTGTCTGGTATTAACCAGCTAAGCTTCACTGATACCAGTTGGACTATGTCTGATTACATTAATTCCTGGTCTGGCTTACCACGGGCAATGGAAAAGGCAAAGCTTAATGAACAGCAATGAAAAATACACAGGTGTTTGGCTGGAATCTGTATTCCAGAAGCTGAATCTGCAGGTCTGAGTTTAAATCTCATCCTTTGAATTTCTACTAGCTTTTGTTTCCCCAGCCCTAAGTGAACACTGCAGTTGTCAGTACTGTGAGCCTCAAAGAGAGGCAGGACCAATCCACCCCTAAGCCACAACACATGCACAAACTGAACAACAAATAAAAACCTGACTTTTCCACATCATAAAAAATGACTGCAATGGACACCAACTGCTACCCTGCCAGGAGTTTCACAGAGAGGCCTCCTGCAGTAACCCCCTCCCTGATGTGACTGACATTGCTGGAGACCCTCTGAAAACTTTTCTCCATGTTGCACCTGTCAGCCTGATGGCAGCTTAATTATTTTTGGTCTTTAATCTGAGTTGAACCTGATGCAAACAAATAAGAAAAAAGAAAGCAAAGACTTAAAATCTCTCTGTTTGTGAAAATGTTCAGGCTCAGCAGAGCACCTGAGATGGTGACAGGTTAGCAGTCAGGGCTGAAAGCCAGGTCCCCATGCTCTCTGCTGTCCTGAGGTGTCTGCTGTAAGTCAGGGCTCCCACCAGAGCCACCTAACTTCTTTGTGCTTTAGTTCACTCATCTGTCAAATGAGTGTAATTTTTTTCCAGCTCATAGTATTGCTGTGAAACTTTGTAAAGTCATTTCAAGCTGCATCACAGAACAAAAAGGCAGATACAAATGTCTAATGAGCTCACACTTGAGGGCAAAACTTTCACACAGCCCCAGCTCAGTCAATTTTCTGGGACACTCTGTGATCTTGGCTGAACAAAAGCTGAACAGGGAAAATAAAACAGGTGGAGGAATGCCCTCTTAACTTACATATCTTCTTAAAAGGCTGTGAAAAAGCATTGGATGAGTTGGTCAAGGAAAGGTTTTGAATGACTCAGGCAGTGTGACCAAAAGGAAGGAGGAAACTGTCTGCTGCCTGTTGTGCCACTGTTGTGCAACATCATCTTCCCAAGCTCACAGACACGAAGCTGCAGCCAGGGAGTCTGTGGGAGGCAAGCTTGCTCTTCTGACCAGATTATCTCTCTCCGTTAGAATCTGTAGCTCATTACATGATTTTGGCTATTGCGTTACTGGAGGCTACCATTGTCAGCAAGGGTTAGTTTTCCAAAAAGGCAGCCATCATGTAACACCATGAAAACGAGTATTACAACCTTATGCTCTGAAGGCACTTACTGCATCCAGACTTTGAAAACAAGTGTTGCATCAGAAAAGAAAAGATAATAAGAAACATCGATCAGCCTCATGCCACATCAGATGCATGTGGCGCACACTAATCATCTGAATAAGCCACACTAAAGTCTGAAGTGCCTTTTCACGACAGTAAGTTAGATCTCTTCACACAAAAACATATCCTGTCTTGATAGCAAGGAGCTGAAAAAAATCCTATTGGTGCCCATGGCTGTTTAATGTACCCAAGTTTGACCCAGACATTTAAATATTTTCATAACACCAAAAGCAATAAAAAAACCCATGCATAATCTTGTGGTTGTGCAATCTGCGTGTACTTTGACCGAAGACTTTCGTACTGCAAGCAGTAGGTGGCATGCTTAAAAAATAAATATTAATCTCAGGAAAATGTTCTCATGCTGTTTTACTGCTGTTCTTAAAACTCAGATGGAAAACAATCTACCAAAGGATAAACAGAAAATGTTGAAAGCTTGGGTTCTTTAGATATAACTGAAATGAGTAAATGATTACAGTAAAACTCTAGGGTGAACTAAAAACTTCAGGACTGAGTCCTGGCCCACCACAGAAATGAGATAATCGAAGCGGAACTCTAACCCTAGATTCCTGAACTGAATATGTTATTAGTCATTGCATAGGGAAAAAGTATCATCAGCATCGCCCTTGTCAGATATGCAAATGAGTATATCCAAGTAAATTATTCCTCGGGTTTCTGTTTGGGAAGACGAGGTATACAGCACTTCTCTCTTGTAGCACTTCTCTCTTGTAGCTCTCTTGTAGCTCTGCCATTAAAGACTTGCTCCTTACTCTAAAGCCGCTCATTTCAGAGGGGGGTGAAGAGATCCCTTTGGATAGACTTAACAAAACTAGCAAGTTTTGTTAAGTGCGTTGGGAGTCTTCAGGTTGAAAAGCATAGGGACAATAGGAGATCGTTATCATTTGAAAAGCGGGTGGAATGCTGCGAGAACAATGTCTGTCCCTGGGATTTATTTTGTTAGCTATGTAGGCAAGTGAGGGAGAAAAGCAACGTATTAACTCTGGGCATGGGCCAGCCCCTGTGAGCTCAGCACTTTTGTCTGGGGGTGCAAAGGAAACACTACATTTAGTTCACATTAATGTGAAAAAATGACACAGCTGCCTATACCCTCCCATGCCATGGCTACATGATGAAAACCACTGGGGTTCTTGGGGCTTTATACTTCTGTTATTCTTCACTTGCATTCAGGAACTGATTTATTACTGAGGCTACAGAGGAGGAAGAGAGGAAAAGCTAAACATTTTGTGTGCTCTGCATCTGGCAAGACATAAAACACTCCAATTTCAAGCATGAGACAGGTCACTGACAGTGACAGACATAGCTGGCTACATCTCAGTATAGCAGCAGTAACTCATCATCCAAGCTGAGTATAATTGTCACCAGGTGTCAAGTCCCATTGTCTCCGGCTGGGGCTCCAGGCTCCCAAGAAAATTATCACATGAAATTCTCCTATACAATGTGGTTTTTGCATTTGCCGGGACGAACTGACACCAAAGCAAATCCCCTCTGCATTCCTTTTGACAGTTAATATCTCTATTGAATCCTCCTGAGTCTCACAGAAAGCAGAGAATAAAGAAAACAAGTTTCTCCTCTCAGTGGCTGAAACTTGATCACTTTTATTTAAAAGGGCTGAGAAACGCAGTACCTTACATTGCACCAATTTCTTCTGAGCAAGACCTTGGAAGCTATTGATGTCCTGTACCCTACTCAGGAAGAATAATACCTCCCCTCCAACTAACTAGAAAGCAGACAATGATCCTCGTCTCCAGCGTAATGCAGAAGATAAAGCAATGAATATACAGTATCGAGAGCTGCAGTTTACGTATTTGTCCCCTAATGAACCCTGTGCTGATACACAGAAGACGATTAACAAAATGTAAGAACAAGCTGAGGTATGTTAATGTTTTTAATGAATCACAGGTGTATGTGTGAGGCCACACTGACCACCTAAAACCAGTCAGAAGCTAAGCAAAGTATAAAATGAAAAGAACTGTATTTATCTCTTGCAGAATTATGGAAATGCTAAATATCAGTATTGTGCATTTTCATGCACATTTCAAATTTTCAATACATTTCCAGTATTAACTATATGCTACATTAAGAATCCTATATTGTTTGGAAACTTATATGTCTTACATTTTCCACTAATTTTTAGTAGAATTTTCCTCCAATTAACATTAGATGTTCATAGAGCATTTTAAAAAAATGGCACCACTATATAAAAAAATGCTAGTACAGCCTACCAAGCTATTACTCTGGCTAAACATAGTGACTTGGCAAGGAATAAAGCTAATAGAAAACCAAACCTTCTCTTTTACTAAGAGTTCTTGTGGAGTTGTATAACAGTAGTAGAGACAATATCTATTAACTCTTCTGATATTTCTACAGTAGTGTACAAAGACTCTTTTTTTTACTTCTGTAGGAAAGGAGGAAAATGACCCTAAAGGGTCCCAAAGTCAAGAACTACAGTTGCATTAATTAAACTAAAAAGAAAATGTGGTTACATGTTAGGGAGGGGGAAATAAAACCCACCTCAAGAAGAAAGTCCTGTCCTAATTAGCTTAATTTGTTAGTTTCCAATGACTCTGCAAGTAAAATCAAAGAGACCTTCAAAAACACCTTAAAACTTATTTATCAACTGCCAACCAAGAAAACAAAAATACCCAGATCAAAAACTGATGAAGTTCCTAATGTAATTCATTACCTGGAGCTGCTTCTATCCTGACTATACCTTATAGTATACTAAGCGTTCACAGTACAGTAGATGGTGACCTGATAAAGGTTTGACACAAGAACATGAACGAGGTCTTTCTGTTTTCCTATTTCCTTTCACTGAACCGCAGAACCCTGTAGGCTGGAAGGGGCCTCTAGAAGTCATCCAGTCCAATCCCCTACTCAAAGCAGGTCCAAGTAGAGCAGGTTGTTTGGGGCCGTGTCATGTTGGGTTTTGAATCCTTTGAGTCTCCAAGAACGGAGAATTCTCAACCTCTCTGGGACCTCATTCCAATGTTTGATCATGTTGACAGTGAAAACCTTTTCCTTTGTATCTAATTGCAATGTCCCATATTGCAATGTGGGTCCATTGCCTCTCACCCTGACACTGAGCACCTTGAAAAGAGTCCAGAACTGTTTTTTCCCATTAGATAGTTGTAACTTCCCATTAAATAGTTGTCAACAGCAATAAGGTCTCCCCTTAGCTTTCTCTGAGTAAACTCAATTCTCTCAGCCTCTTCTCATCTACATCACATGCTACAGTCCCTCAGCTGATCTTGTTCCATTAGGTCAATGTTTTCCTTGCACTGGGGAGCCCACAACTGGACACGGTACTCCTGACAGGAGCCAAATACAGGGGAAGAATCTCTTCCCGCAACCTGCTGGCTGGATATGCTTCTGCTAATACAGCACAGCACGCAGCTGGCCTCCTTCGGCACAAGGGCACCCTGCTGATTTTGATAGTTGGGGAGGTTTTTCTAAGAAGAATGAAGAGCGTTCCTTTTTATCCTGCCCCTATAGAAGCCTGACATTCTTGAGAGATTTTTTTAGCACCAGCTTCCTAAATCTATTATAACAGGATGGTTATTCCCAGACCCATGTGAGTTTGCTGGCAGACACGGTTATTCTACAAGCAGAAAACAACCAGGACCCCAATAATATGTGAACCATAAAAACAATGCAAGCCATCTCTGTAATTATTTTCTGATGTTCAGAGATATATTTGTTCTCCAGGAGTTCTTTTCCTTTGTTTTACTTGAAATCATCTGTAGTAAAAAAGATTAACCTTCGTGCCTATCAATATATAGTGCCCTGTTAAGCCGGTGGGAGTTTCAGATGTGAATGAATTCTAGGGTCTAGCCGGAGTACCACTCCGCTTGTCTGCTTCAATCAGAAGAGTGTGATTCATATATGAATATTTAAAAAAATCAAAATTGATCAGTACAAGAATCACTTGACCTGTTCACTGCAGACTTCACAAGCATAACACCAGATTCATATTTGATGTAACTAAAACCAAAATGTAGGTTATATTAGACAGGAATTATTTTAGAATACTTCGATCAAATTCTCTGTGTCCACCACTGCTAGGACTCCATCCATTTGTTTCTTTTTCTCTGCTAAATACTTCCATATTTTTATTTCTTTTTTGTGGAGTTGTTATTTCTGCCTTTGTAACATCCTGATCAGTTTGTGGTTTTCTTCGGAAGTAGCTTACGCAGCATATATTAAATAATGATGACGAGAGTATACAAAACAATACAAAGCCAGATTTTGGTATTTTTACTCATGTTAGAGAGCATCAAATTCTAATGTGGAATCATGTTGCAGACAAACCATATTCAAGACAAGTATTATAACTTAGATCAAATACAATATACATTAGCGTTGATTTCTGTCTCAGATAAAATTCATATCAATACATTGTATCTCTTGCACATAATTAATGTCTATAGGAAACATAAAAATACACAGAAAGTAAAAAGAGCATAATTTATGGATTTCTATAGACATTTTTGTAGATAGCAAATATGTTTAAACAAACATTTCTGAAAGATATAAGTTGTATAGATCGGAGTTGATTGCAAATTATAATGCAATGGAGGAAAATGACTGTTGCTAAGTTTGTCTTACCTGTTCCAAGAAACAAGACGTGATATCTTCCATCAGCAGCATTCACTCGATCCACAGCAATCTTCGTATACTTGTAGTCGGCTCCTATCCGGATGATTAATGGCCTCTTGTGTATTGGGTAAATGGGATTAAACATCAAAGGGTGATTCCTGATGAAGGTCACAACATCGTCTGGAAACTCTTTGGTTGTCTGCATATTAGGTGTGAAGGCTCCTCCTGGACACTGTAAGAAACACGCACAGCAATGTTTAACAATACTTACCATCTTTCAGAGAGTTTTCGTCTCCAAGTCATTTACAAATATTGACAGATAGTTGACAAAATAAGTTCTCGAAAGAGCACTTCAGATTCTGACTGAAAGTAATTATGTTCCAGTAACGGGAATGAAGTGCTTGAATAGCTATGCTTTGAACTCCCATCAATTCAGATAAAGCAAACACAACCATATTTTTGCACTTTCAAAACCCAGCTTGATGGCGAAGATCCATACTCCTGGATTTCCACATTTTTTATGCTTCCAAACTGCCTGCTAAAAAAAAAATCCAAGTGATTGGTATGGGAAGATACCAAACTTTTGTATCTGGTTTGTTATAGATTTAGTACAAAGGCAAAAGATAATATCTGATATTAACTGTAATTTGGTCAATATCCCTCTAGTCATTACAATGATTACGAGATGGTGAAAGGGCCTGTGACTCATCTTCATTTGAAAAAAAATAATATGGAGTTGATGAAGGGGTCCCATGATAACTCATTTACATCTGAGAAGATTAACCATTCACAGGATCTTGTCTACACTTTCCACTGTAACAGAAGTAACAGTACTTCTGTTACTACCCAGAAGTAACAGAGGTCCATGAGTACTCCGCATGTTTCTTTACATGTAATGAAGAACCAACCAAGCAATCAGCCCTGAGGCATTCTGGACCTCATGAGGAAATAAAAGCAATCTTAGAAATCTCAAGTGTTTACTGAGAGTGAAACTAGAAGATGATTGTGGGAAGAAATCAGGAGCTATGTCAGTAACTGGTACAATGTTCTGGATGTACCTACGTTAATTCTTACAACTTTTTTTTAGCCACCGTTACCACACTTCTTATTGCTGCTCCTGAGTTTTCTGTTTTACCCCTTGCCAGATTTCTGACCTGTAAAACTCTCCTCGGAGTATTGGAGCAATTCAGAAATATTTCAACACAATATTTTTCCAGTTGGAAAATGTTGATTTGTTCAATACGAAGCATTTCACAGAAACTTGTTTATTTTGATGAGGACCATTCTTACGTCTAGGATGGAATTTCTGGTCAAAACCACAAACACAAAAATAGCTAGTAGCCTAGGGAGAGATTTACCTCACCTGACTTTTACTGTCTCAAAGTCAGGCATTTATTCTTAGCCATCTAGGTTTCCTCTGTAGTCAGTAATTCAGACTAGATGCCCTGCTTTTAGATGGCTAAAATTACATAAAATAATCATACTCTGAGAGACTAGGAAACTCGCTGGGGATATATGAGTCATGCGTCTAACCTACCTGATGTGAGCAAACATTAGAATCTGGGTCTTCACCTCCCAGGGGATCCCTCTAACCACTGGGCAGGAGAGCCTGTTCTTCCCTCGCTGCTAAAAGCTGTTCCATCTTGCGCACATAATAAACCACTCATTGGGCAATACCAGGAACAAAGCAGAGAGGGAACTGCAGCCTAATCTCAGGCTTTAGAATCATCTTCTGGCTCAATTAGGATTTAATTATTTATACAAAGTAGAACAGCTCTGGCAAGAATTCTTTAAAATAAACTGCTCTGGCATCAGTTACCTTCAGAAGAAGAACCAGAACTCAGCTCAGATATGGGTCTCTTTTCCCATCTGTCATCCTTGTCAAATGATTCTTCTGGACTCTTATTTATCCTGAGGGTTTTGGTTTGGTTCTCATTAGAAATGACACCACATGCTAGCCCTCTAAGTCCTCACAAAATTGAATTCTGATTATCTTGTTTGCTTTACTCCTTCCCACTGTGGCACTTCCATCCACAGTCTTCCAGGAAATGTATGGAGCTATCTGCTCAGATTAGCAACAAATGCTGAAAAAAGAACTGTCTTCATAAATTTGCAGGCTATTAGCAAGATTATTCTACTTGGTAGTGATCTGCCAGACCCCAGTTCCTCTCCAGAGGGATTCTGTCTCCAAATTAAACTTTCTTGTCCCGCACAGCTCAGTTAAAAGAAGACTTTCTCTGATACTTTCTATCCTTCCATTCTTGACTCGGAGATCATAAGACCTTTGTCTGTGACTTCGTGCAAAAATGTCTCTGCTATGGTTCACCCCAGTATGACCCTAAAAACTTACATTATATCATTGTTCTGAGCAATGCCTTAACAAACATCTTTAATCAATTAATTCTTTTGCTATCCACCCTATAAACCAATGCCAAGCAAAAGATGTTACTGAAGAACCCTATAAGCTCTCCCTTTCCTGGAGGGATTGAATGTGTATCCTTCACACCTCATTCAAGGACTTGGCTACATGATAATTATGTTCACAGTTGATCACCATGCAGTTAGATTGCAGAGAGAAACAGAATTCTTTAATTTACAGCATATTCTCCAACATGCTGTAGGTACAAAAACTATTTCTGTAAACTCTGAAAAATGGAAACTATCCCCAAACATCACTGACTTTAGTAGCAAGATGCCAATTATGTAATTTTTTTTTCCTTTCTGTTTCCATAAGTAAGTTTTGCTTGTGGAGAAATAAGAAACCATTGGTATTTAGTGAAGGGCAGCCAAACACTGCGGAGTCGATTATGGGCAAATGAACGTATTGCTTTATTTAATCCTACTGAAGCTATACCAAAGCCTTTTCATTGTTTACCCAATGTACTGCGACACAATGAACATTAATTTCTGTCCAGAGGTTTAGTATGAATATCTCTTTAGGTAATTGTAAAGTAGGATTTTCCATGTCATATAAAAAGGCATCCCTGTCTAGTCCAGCATCCCAGAAGTTGCAAAAAACCTACATTCCAGAGGAAAGACTGTCATGCCCGACAGCCTGCAAGCATGGCTATTCAAAGTTAACCCTCTGAACACAACTTCTGAGCAGCAAAAAAATCCTCATGTCCTGATTTTTACAGATGCTTTGACATAAGTGAAAAATAGAGTTTGTGGCATGCATTTAAAAGGGGAACATTTTGGCAGTAAAACAAAAGCAAAGCCAAACAAGTCCCAGCTTAGAAAATACACCTTTAAGATACTGTGCTGTGGCTGAATTGTGAGGAAGTACAGAAAAGCCAGTGATCAGAAAACCAGCGATGATCATCTTAAAAGAACCTCTTTTAGCTTTTTTTTTTGTGTGAGCTATGATCTAAGAATTTATCTTCAAATTCAGAGGTCATCGGCACATTTGAAAAATGTAGATAATTTCTGTCAGCATGTTAAATCCAAATCTGAATTTTCTTTTTCCCTTTCCATTGTGCTGCCCAGTTTCTTTAGGCCCATCTGGAATACCTCAAAAGCCTCCATGAGGCGAACCAAGAATAACATGGCAGTGGTTGAGGAAACACATACAAATACAATATTCTGAAGCAGCAAGAAACTCTGAAATTTGACTAATCACAAGAGTGTGAAATTTCCTGTTTAAATGGGCCATTTATTTTCTTTTTTTGTAAATTTTAAGCTTAAAGACTCGGTGGACTCATGAGATTAGAGCTGTATGAATTAATTGCAAAGAAAGAATAATGCTAGCATTAGACCTTAGTGGAATAACAGGTATTGATTAGCTAATTCTAGAGATCTGGGAACATGAAGTCCTAAATCTTACAGCAAGTAATAACTACACCAAAACGTCATGAAGAATTGTGTGAACAGGGAGAGCTATTCCATGTATCTGTGCATTAGTGTACAAGAGAGAAAGAAAGAGAAAGAACAAGATCTACAGCACAAAGACAAATACGAATGAAACAGTGATATGGTTAAAGGTTCTTGCAGTGACCTGCAAAATTAAAATAAAATTTAATTTCCTGTGATAAATGGAAAAGCAACAAAGTGTTCATCTAAAAAAAAAATTATAACTACATCGTTGAGAGATGATTTATGATTCTGTGCATACTTATTTAATTCTGATACTTAAGAAATTGTAAGAAGACTTCATAGGACTCAACAAAAGTCCACACTACCATACTTCATTTAGCAAATATGGATTTAGAGAAGATTCTAGAGAAAGTTCATATATTATTCATTAAAGCTGGAAATACTAGGCTTCGTACTTCTGCTAAATCTAAACTAAGAATAGTGCAAATAAGCAAATAAATAAATAAAGACAAAACTGCATCAACAGCAATTTTTATACACTATAAAGGTGAAAAAAAAAAACAAACCCACAATTTTGTTTAAAATCTTTCATGGAACATTTTTGTAAAACTTGGAAACAGAGCTAGCTCTAATAGTGTACAGAATTTATTGGAAGATTATTAATACCCCTGATACAGTGAAAGGAATTTCTGAAAAATTTTCAAGGCATACAAAAAGCATTCTTAACAAGGAGGACTACTATGAACTGATTGGCATGAAAACTCATCTATTTCTAGGTCTCTCATCTAAAATTCAGTACCTGACAGGGTATTAAACCTAGTCAAATGACAAGTCCCAGAAGCCTTGTTCTCCTACTACATCTTCCAAGCATCCCAGTAGAGCTGCAAAACTTTAGAAACTATGGAAAATTCATACAGACTGAAGACAGACTTACAGACATTTGCATCCAGACTGTAGAAGGCACTCACAACGCTGTCTTTGTACACTTATTTATTTAGCAATCTTTTGCTCAAACATACACACAAAATGTAAATATACATGTAAATAATATGACTGCCATCTAATGAAATAATTCTTGCCACCCTTTGAGCAGAAAGAACAAGAGCGATTAACATTTTGCACGACTTTTAATTCTCTAGAACATTTCCAGATACTACGTGATTTGTATGGCAAGCTGAGGAGCGAATAAAATTGTTCTGAACTGTAACTAAGGATCATAGTCACATACGGTCCATTCTCCTGGAATAAATAATATTTATTTATGTATTAAACAGAGACAAGTAATTGGCAAGCCTGCATAAACATCTTTGTACTTACGGTGCCAGGTCGCGGGTATGGAATTCTGCCCTGATATGGAATCAGCTGGTGGTTTGGGCCCTCCTTGTGTGCAAATGGCCCATTGAACACGGTCTGGATGTCGGATAGATGATACACACACACAGCTGAGCCTTTAAATATGGAGCTGGAAGACAGTAGGAAAGAGTTAGTATTGCAATCTACCAACCTTTGTATAGCTTCTCCGTCATTTTGCATAGTCCCATAATGAAAGATACCTCTAAAAGAATATATTTAATACAATCTAATGCTTCTATAGCATGGATTTAATACATTTAAAATCAACTAATTCAGCTTCCCAATATACACCATTACTCCTTAAGACCTAGCACAGTTTTGAACAGTGAACTGAAAATGAGGGAGGAAGGTACCACCCTACTGGTGGAATAAGAAAATTTCCTAATGTTGAATATAAAAGAAATATAATCTGGCCCCAGTTAAATCAATGGCAAAAATATTGCTGACTTCAGTGAGACAAGAGTTTTATAAACTTTGTACTGCCAAACTCAGCACAGGTTTCCAGAACTCCCTACCAGTATGTTAACCACAAGACCTCCATGAGCCTCCTGAAACACATGGCTAGAATATTAATCAAAACATCCAGAAGTTACAATTGGTTAGATTATACAATCAGTTGCCAGCTTTTCTAAGCAAAATGGGGACAGGTTGTGGCTGTAAAGGAATTACTCCAATACAGTCCTCAAATCCACCCACAAAACTGGTCTTACAAAGACCCCTTCAAAAGGGTTGAAGTTTGATGCTTCATGAAGAGAACCCAGGGGGTCACCTACGAGAAGAGCATGTTTTTCCACTGCTCTGGGTTCAGCAATGGTCTCAGATGTCTCCTCAGCCAGCACAAGCCCTGAACGGCCTCCATCACCCCATGATGATGGAGGGCACTAGGGGAATAATTTCCAGAGTAATGCTAAGGCTGACTGGAGTGAATTAACTCCTTTTTTTTCTCTCTCACTGCATATAAGGTTTGGGATATTTATCTTAACAAAGTGGAAACTCCAGACAGTCTGAAATCTGCCTGATGTTAACTGTAGGGTGAAGATAATCCAAGTAACTCTCTGTTTTCAACTGAAAAAAAAACCCTCCAGAAAAAACTGAAAACATTACACATAGTATCTAAACAAGGCAAGTGCAATCCACATTGCTCTCAGCTATATATGGATTAGCAGGAGGAACCTTTTAGATGGATTATGGTATTTGTGGAAATTTTGGTAGGTATTAATATGTTTTAAGAAATGTATTTCATATTTCCAGATGGTTATGTTAGTTTTACAGCAGATTATGCCACCAAAATAATTTGCTTCAATAAAGGAACTGCTAAGGAGTAAAAATCATTATGATCGCTGTATTTAACCAGGTAACACATCCAATCTACAGTCAAACAAAAAGAAAGAAAGCATAGACCATGTGGTTCATGATAACAGAAATGCATGAGTGTAAAAACTTCAATAGAGAGAGAAGACATCTTGAGAGCCAGGAAAAAGTGAAGTTTTCTCTTTATTGACACCTTATATGGTCCTATGATTCAAACCTCATTTCCACTGCAGGAATACCAGGAGAATTAGGTAAAAGTGTTTCCAGTTCAGGCATGTTGCATCCACAACCTAATCATAAGTGTGGTTTTACTGCTAAACATAACCTCAGCGTTTTCTCTTTTTGTGCAGTAGGAATCATAAAATGTAGACAGCACCAGATGTTTACAAGTTATGGGATTCTTTTTCTCCCAATTAATAAAAATCATATTTTCCTGGCTGGTTCACACATTTGAGAAAGCAGATCCCTGGATCCACATGAAAAAAGACAGAAAAGTGTATCAGGAAAAAATATTTTTTCATGCAAGGATCTTTTTACTAGAAATTGCCATTAAAGGAATTAGTAGTAATAACTTAAATAATACGCTAATTTGATCAAATAAATTAAATGAAATTAAAAAATAAGCAAAAAACCTCTCTGAAGTTAAGTAATAACAGCTAAATAATACAGGATAGCATATCGGAAATCAGTAAGCAGTAACTATTTCTACTCTGTATACTAGCACTATGTGGTGAGGGCAAGAGAAAAGTGAAAAAAAGTAGAGATGGCAGAACCTGTTGGTCCACCTGTCGGTCCATCTTTGTGGAGAGTTTCGGCATAGTAAGCCATATGTAGTACTTCCACTGCCCTTGGGAGCTCAGGGAATGTTTCTAAACTGGACAGTAAGTGAATACTACCGACTGATAATGGGGAGCTTAAGGCTGCAAGGAGGTGATCAAATGCCATATAAGCTTGTCTTTTTGTAGCCAACTGAAGCCGACATGGATTATTTGCCATCTGTGCGATCATCTGCCAGCTGAGAGACTGGAAATGATTTGTATGAATTCATGTAAGAATTCCTGGTTTGATCCTTCAGGGTGCTGGATGTCCTTCAGGAGGTGTTAAGTGCTCTCAGATGCCACACGAGTTCACTGCGTTGAAGTCGTTCAGCTTCCCGCTGCTGAACGGTAACAAGTGGCCCTCCACAGAAATGTTTTCCCAGTGCCAGCTGACAGTACTTCAGGGAGCAGTTTGCTCCAAGCAGCATAGCTGTAACATGGATATCAACAGTGCTGATACTGAGACTGTTACCCCTGCATGCAAACGATGGCCACAGCAGACAGGCAAAATTGCACAGAACAGCCCTGACCGCAAACCATCACCTTCAGTTTTCATATAGAAAATTGGGCAGTTCAGAAAGGTAATTTTTTTCAAATCTCCCCGTTTACCTTGATGTTGTAAAAATTCCGTACACAAGCGTTGTTCTGGGGTTATCTGTCTCTAAAAGAAACACATCCTCTGTAAGAAAGAAAAGGAAAAAGAAAAAAAAAATTGAATACTAATAAAAACTTTATTTTCCAGTTTAATTTATGACTTTAGTCC
>NW_009218637.1:116615-138230 GCF_000690835.1 Fulmarus glacialis
AGACTTGAATGGGAAAAAGCAGAATTATCATATGAATGGACCATATGCATAAATCCAGCATTTGAACATTCAGAAACAGTTTTGGAAATTAACTCCACGCCATCTAGCCTTATAAAGACAGAAGGCAAAGATTTTCAAATATGTTCAGGATCCATGTCGCGCATTTCTCTCAGCTGGATCTCATTTCAGCAGGTTGTTCAACAGTAGGCAAACATTTAAGTGGTGGCAGGTCAAAGACAAAGACTTCCCATAGACGGATGAAATCCAAAGCAGGACGATTCGGTGTTTTATCGTCCGTTACACACTCTAGATGCCCTCGCTAGCTCATTTTCAACACGATATGAATGACACACAGTTTCGCAGTGAAGACACTGAGAGATGTAAACCTCCCAGCTTCTGTTGTGCAGGGATTTATTGACTGCCCTATGCAAAACTGTACCTACTCACTGAACTGAATTCGCCCAACTTTTCTCTGATCTGTTGATTTTTTTCTACACTTCAGTGAAAAATACTTTAATCTCTGACAGTTTCTCCTTACAAATGTTTTTAATAACTATAATCAAGCTACCTCTTAAACTTATTTTACAACACACAAAAAGACTGAACTGTTTGAGCTTTTTATCATAAAATATGTTCTTTAGCTTTCCATTAATTTATGTGGTTCCTTCATTAACCCTCTGAAATTTTTAAATATTCTGTTAAATATGTCAAAAGCAAAAGACTTCACCATGCAGGACTGGCAGTGTTACGCTCTTCTGCATGATACATGATTTTCCAGCTGCGGTGTATTCTTACTCTTTGCTACAGGATTGTGCTGGGAGCCCCGGATGATAGCATTGTCTCCTGTTCTGTATGGTCCTCCATTTTGTCATACAGAAAACTAAAAGCAGTTATCCTACTGCTTTGTTGAAGAGGAGTGGGCTGGTAAATCACAGCTCTGAAAGATGAGTTGCTGTGGCAGTGCTAGGAGGCACTGGGAACTTCTGAAAGTCAGTCCTCCAAGCACCTTGCATATTCTGAGTTACAGCAAGTTAGGATCTGCTCCTAGGTCCATCAGGTTCCACTGAAACCTTGAACCAAGGCAAGTACACCAAGATATAAAGTCAAAAAGACTCCAAACCCCATTTGATATGATGAGAATCAGGAATAATGACAGAGAAACGAGATTACAATGGAGAGAAGGTCAGAATCAGATGCAGCCCCAGTGTGGGGCCTATTAGCTATTTATAGTATTTATATTTATATTTATACTAATACACATGCCAGATCTTCCGATACCTGAATTTAGAACTATGACTTTGTATGTCACTGCTGTGGACAATATAGAATTTGAAACTTTCTGGAAATGTTTGGCACTTACGTATCAAGGTATGCATCTATTACTTCCTTATACAGCTTGTGACTGCTGTATAGATTATTCACTGAATATTTATTCACAGTCTTATTGCTGCTGCCAGTAACAGGATTTATTAGTATTATCTTGAACTATCAAACTGAGGCCTCTACCCAGTGATCAAAAAGAAAAACTGTATTGCAGAAAAGCTGTATGTTACACAGTGGCGTAAGAAACAGTTTCAAAGAGATGTATGTTAAAAAACCTCTATCATAATCCTAACTAGGAGCAAAATAACAATAGACTTCATTTACATGTTCCCTTCCAAATATTAATTCTTTACATATATAATTCCTTTACATAGTCGAGATTAATTGCCTTTATTTCAAAGATAATTATAATTACCCAGAGAGATTTATGAAAATTTTTTTCATTTTCTGTCATAAAACTTCAAGGGGAATTTTGTCATGAATTTCTACAGGGCCAAGATTTTACTGTCAACAACTTGTCTAAGGAGCTGTACGAACATCAATAATTAAATGTGCACAGGGTGCAGGATTTAGATAAAATTTTTAAGGGATTTTCTTGCCATACCTAATTCATCAAAGTACGTTTCTGTTCCATCTTCATCCATTACTGAGCATACAAGTCTTGCTTTCAAGAATGTTGTCCACTTGTTCACAAGACTACGCTGACCACCTGTGTCATTCTGGAAAGGAATATTATTTTCAGAAGAAAAAACCAACACAGCTGACCTTTTCCTGGGCTTTACCACATTTTCTTCAGGTTAATTTGACTTATCATCTAGACAATTATGCTGGTATAATTCAATATAAAAAATAGATAACCTAAACCAAATCCCCTCATCTAAACACTCCAGAGACAGGAAAAACAAGAACTAGTTTTCTGAGCAGACTTTCTGTGCTGGGCTAGCAGCCTTGGGAGGGTTGGGCAGTAGATTTTGTGCAGCAGCAGTGTCTGTAGGTATGATTGGAAAGGACTGTGGATGTCTGTATCCCTCACTGACACCTAGTGTGGAGAAGTCCATGCTACCTCTAAAAGGTCTAATAGGCCTATGGAGGGATGTTTCTTCTAGACCTGACAGCAGTATAGCTGCATCTGACCTAGTAAGCCATGCTGGCCCATGGGATGGATGCTCTGAACTAAATTCAGAAATGATGGCTAGCAAGGGTCAAGCTAGTTTTGCACTGTTGCAAGTCCTGCTTGCTGGGTCCAGAGCTGGCTCGGTCACAGCTCGCTCAAGGATGTCTCCATCTCTCTCCAGTGCAAGGTGGAAACAGTAACTGCTAAACCAGATGGTGCAGCTCCTGCCTCTTCCTGCTGGTGAACGCCTTAGTTAAGAGCAGTATCTTCCAAACTGCATAGCACAGTGTCACCCAGGGAGAGGGAAAAAGGAAATGTAGGAGCTAGGCAAATGTGATTTCGATGACATGCTGTCCACATCTCAGTGGTGCTCCTGGAGCTGGTAGTCAGACTTTTTGGGTGACCCATAAGAGTTCTTTTGGGTGGGTCTTTCTTGGCACTGTTGTACTAATATATTTGGCCAGTCTCAAAGGTCTTGATATATGAATATGATGGTATACAAGTATACAAATATGACTGGCTCAGATTTATTTTCATTGCTTTGGGATTCTGCCACTGACTTCAGTGTAAGTCTAAACAGGCTGAGGCCTTTCAGAAATCATCTGGGCTTCATTATAACAGTAACAACAACAAATACAGCTATAATTGTGTGAAATGTCTTCTTGCAAAATACCCAAAAACGCCTTTGGGCACCCTCACGAAAATATAGAAAATGGAGATTATAAAAGAGATCACATGCCTCATCATATTGCCAGAGAAGGAGTTTAACACAATCCCAACCATGTCCTCACACCCATACACAACAACATCACAAAGCACTAAATTCTAAAGGAGACCCAGATTAAAGTCAGGGAATACACAAACGCTCACAATTATCTTCCTGAGCCTTTGCAAAAGAAGGAATGAAAAGGCTAGCAGTAATTGTGCATTTATAATTTTTCTCTCATTAAAAAAAATCCATTTCACCAGAGATATTAATAGCTGCTTCAATCGTTTTTCATCTACAGTTGATTACAGATACAAAAAAGGAAATAGAGACAATGAGGAGTGCTGTGATTGTAAATTAATTACTGCACAGGAGTAGCCGTAACTCCTGAATTTAATTTTCCTGTGCATGTTTTTAAAGTTAGGCTTACAAATACATCAATGCAAGAACTCAGAAGGACATATATTGTAAAAATGGAAACAGCATTTGAAAGTTAAATCAACCCATTTAAAAGCTTGGCTCTGATATTTCCAATGTGTTTCAAAGATTTTGAGTGAGAGAGTGTGTGTGTGTGTGTGTGTGAAAGACTTCACTGTCTTATAATTCAGTTTTTCTAAGCAAAGAATGTACCTCATTTGTGCAAAGGACAGCAAGTTTGGAAATTCAACACTGGTAACTATTCTGACCCAGTCAGAGAAATACACAACCCCCCGAATCTCTAAATTTCCATATCATTATAGGTATAGCCAGATACACACAACATGTTCAGACCCTAGCTGTGTGTTCAGTAACAGCTCTTCTTAATTATGAATGTGGAAGCTGAAACAGTAAATTTGTTTCAAATATAAATCAAAGGCTTTTCAATCATTTAGTCTTTTAGCTTATCGTGTCACGCTAGCAGCTTGTTCCAACAAACTGGCAAACAAAATGGTTCTTACTGGGCATATTCTTGCAATCATTGAATGAATTTGCTTTGTGCTGCCACTGTTGTCTGTGAGTCTCTCTTTGAAGAAGAAGTAGATTTTGGCATCGTTGGGGTCAGTGCCATCTGGGATAACATGAGCATCCACAAAAATAGGCTCTGAAATGAAACAGTATACCAAAAAGATGAAATCAAAAGATGTATCAGTATAAGCAACTAATGATTTGACAGTTACTGACTGCTTCAAGGAAGTGCTATGTAATGCATATAGAGGTACTGCTGTGGCAAATTAAGCTATATGCTCTAGCCTCATGTCTGTATATACCACATATCACCAGGTAAATGACTTCTTGCTGGCAGGTTTAAGTTTCTGTGTCCTCACATTTTATCCCACAGCAGATTTTTAGAAAAGCAATTAAAATGCAGAAGCAGTAGTATTAGATTACTGCAGAGTTTCAGAGACTTGGAGGAAGAAGAGGGAAGAATCAGTGTGTTATCAGGGGCACTTAAGGAAAGTGCAAAACATAAAAGTAAGCTGTTGAAAGACTCATTAGGAAAAGAACAAATCAGGTACATAAATAAGAGAGGAAAATAACTCGTGGAACATGGAAAAGGAAAGCAGGGTATGCAAATGCTTGAACAGCATTTGAGTTCATATCATAGGTTGATAAATATAACCAAGTAGTACATGCCAAACACCGCAAAGGAGCACTAGTGAGAGAGCAAAATAATTTATATCCTTAACAGCACGCATATTATAGGTAGTGGAGGGGTCCTCAGAAGACCTTCTCCTTTGAAGGAAGAAGCGGACCCTCTTCCTGCATGAAGGCTGTATCTTTTCAATGACCATGCAAGATTGCTTGATCGGTTGAAATCCAGTACAAATCTTGAAACAATCGGATACAAAGGTTGGATTTCTGACAGAAAACTCACTTTAGACTGCAGCATTTTTCTATTCACACAAGCCCATTCTCAACTGATATAACAAGTGTCATGATTCTGGCTCTAAAAGAACATGGAAATAAATTGTGCTTATCCAGTGCCTGTTCTGAGCATATGTAACAGGTAGATTTTCCAGAAATTAGGCATTTTAATGGTTCTTTTTCCCTAATTCACTTTAGCGTGCACACTTCAGGGTATGCAGATAAGTGTAAGAATGTATAGCAAACAATTTAGAAAGCAAACAGTTTCCCATTCATAGTGAATTGAATTTATTCTGATTGCAATCCTGTCATTTCACTGTAATCGCGGTCACACAGGAATAATGAGTCACCCTAAAAATAGTCAAGACAAAAACACAATAGCTTTACTTCAACATACCTGAAGGCTTTTTTAAATTGGAACTGCTATGTCAGTTGCTCTGCAACCTTTGACATATATCTCTGTTCAGAGAGTAGACCACCATTTTAATTCAAAGTAGTTTAATTGGAAGGAGTCTTCTTATCAGTAAAGTCAAGGAGAATTTTCACATTGATTTCAGTGAATCCATGAGTTATGTGTTTGCACTCAGATATTAGTTTTCCTACTGTCTTTGGATAATCAATATCTTACCACTGAAATAAATGGCAATAATTGTCACTGACTTCTGATAATGGGACTCTCTTCTGCACACATTTTGAATGCAAGTGGTGGTGAGTCTTCTGTACAGAGGTGGATCAGCCTGAATTAACTGAAGTTGGTAATTCATTAGAAAAAAACTTAGAATGAAGCTCTCTAATTGATGCCTTAGAGGTGGAGAAGGCACTTCCCTAGAAGTCAGACTGTCTGACCACTTGCCATTTGAAAGGTTTTCATACACTTTCCCTTGAACAGTTTGGTTCAGTCTTAATGCAAAAAAGGCCATCAGGTGGGGTGGCCTGAGGTTGGCTCATGCGGTGAACCCTTTACATCTGTGCATTGTCCACAATATATATTTACACACATTTCTTCATGGTTCAACTTCATAAATTAAATTCAGAGAAAAGCTCTTTAAAAGGCAAGCTCTTTATTTTAAACAAAACAAAGCAGAATCTCTGTGAAAACCATTAAAAGCTCTGGTAAAACAAAGGCATCTCACCACTCAGCCACTTGGAGTTGTGCTGGTCGGTTCGCACTGCATTCCTCCTGGTCAGACTCCGAAAAATGGCCGCATCCGTCCCCATGAAATCAATATACATTCCTGAAAAAAGCTCTTCATCTGCGAAGAATTGTAATGGAGGGGAAAAAGCAAATGCATTGTTATGGCTTTTGGGAAATCCGTGTTTACTGATCTATTTTTATTTTAAACTCGTCAGCTCTTTATTTACACAGGAGTCTATACAGATAAATATTGGGTCATGGGAATGGGGTTTCCCTCTGATTTACACAATCTAGAATGCATGAGAATCATCAGATTTTTCTTAAAGACTTTAGGGAACTGCATAATTAAATGCAACAGCAGAACTGTATATGTGGTGAACCCTTCTTTGATATGAAGTTTAGTTGCTCAACTTTCACTGCTAAGGATCACTGGAAAATCAGGCTAGTGTTACCAAAAAGAATCACATTCAATTTTTTAAGTATGTACTTCAAAAAGCTTTTTTTGTTATAGGAGTAGACAGAATGACTGGGCTGAATTTATTGCTGGTGTAAACTGCACAACATCTATTGCAGTCAATGGATCAGTGCCAATTTTTACCAACAGTATTGTCAAGGCTGCCCCAGGCAGCCTCAAGCTGACTTCAGTATTGCAGAGGCCAGACAATCATATTATTGAACTTTATGCAGAGTAATACGGAGCAACAATTGTCTCCTTTTATGTAGTTGATTCTAAGTACAGGGTCATTATGCTTGAACAGAATTAGACACGCAACTCTTACATTAACAGAACTATGAACTTCTGCTCCCTGTGCAGGGCTGAAAACTCAGTCCATTAGACAGGATGTACATCTGTGAGCCTGTGTGTGTGCATAAATATATGTATATATAATTATAATTCTAATTACATATACTATCATTTTCTACTCCGTGAATAACCAAGCAATTTCCACTGACTAATGACAATGAAACCCCAGAGTAGAAAACAGTAGCTAAAATAAACTCTAACTCTCAGAGTGGGAGTGGTGGCTGAATGCATTCCAGTACAGCTGGGTCCTTTGATTGATGTTTTTGTCTGAATTCCTGGACTACCCAGAGAGTGTGGTCAAGCTGGCAAGAGTCACAGGTTCAGAAGCGCTTGAGGCTATTTTTATGCTCTCTGTGTGTGTATATGTGTGTGTGTGTGCATCAATATGGAAGACTATTGGCTGATGAAATAATTAAAACTCTGGAGATTTTGTTTTTCTGCTGCTGGCTAGAGTCTGAGCTGAACCCCTGCAGACCAGCCAACAGCCACTCTTCTGCTCTCATCTCTCCCAGTGATGACAAGATTCATACACAGGAGATTTAAACAATGCATTTGCTGCATGTTTGTGAAGCATTTACTTCTTGAGCATGTATTGACAGAATGATGTTAGATCTATACTGATTTATAACTGATTTTATATATTTGCCTCATTGCCTCAATCCATCAGAGCTTTATTCTTATTATGAAATAAATTGGCTGAAAGAGATCAGGCTTATGTTCTCACTAAAAGTTACGTACAGTCCTATGCACATACACATGCACACGCACTTTAACAATAGTACTACGCTATGTAATTTTAATCCTATTACATATCAATGCTATTAGTTATGTCTTAAGCATTCCTAGTGTCTGCTTGCTAATCACGTATCAGATGATCTCCGCCAGCTCCACTTCCTTTTGGTTAAATTCTTAAATTCCGCACAGCACTTGGTCTGCACAGCACAACTAGTTCACACTGTTTCTCACTGTTACTGGGGGGAATTACTGAATTGATGAGGTTTGTCTGCTTTTATAAATATCTAGAGTCTTCATGGGGAGAGGGACATGCCCCCTGCACATTAGTTATGCCAAGCTTCTTCAAAGCACATTTTTCATTGCTTTGATGCAAAAGTGTCTTTGTACAATGGCGAATTGTACCAAGTTCAAATTTGTTTTTATAGCATCACTTTCCTCTGAAGGGTGAATCAGCTTTCCTGTTGTATATTAGGCTGGTGATGCCCAAAATTGTCAAGAAGTTGCATCTATATTTAAAAATGGTTCTTTTGTTGTGGAAGAGTTAGCCGGTGTGGCAGTATTTCCCATCTTCTGAAGCGAGGGGAAGGAATTCCTCCTGCAGAAGAATGCTCAAAGGAGTGTCCAGTACATGGGCTTGGTCCCCTCATTATAACTCAAGATGTGACTTACAAAATCTTCCCTTTTCTGGCATGGATATTGAGGCTAAATTCATTCAAGCTTAATGTTTTTGAAGTGACTCAACCCTGTAGTAACAGGGAAAAAGTATAAAACACAATCTGTGGGACTCTTTTGAAAAAGAATGTGACCTTTGTGGAATAATTTAAACTTTGTAGATTAATTATGTCATGAAAGATAAGTCAAACACTAGGGAAGGTCCCTTCAGTCACATAACTGAGAGATCAAGGAAGATAATGTAAAGTCTACTAAGATGAACAAAGCTGCCATAGATCTACTGTAGAAAAAAATCAGCTTACTGTATATACAGTAATTCAGAAACAATGTACTTTAATGGTGTTTCATAAAATCCAGAAGGAACAAGGAAAGGAAACTTTATTTTTTAATGACAGTTCATTCACTTAATAATACCAGAACAGCAATGAGTAGCAGTGGATTAATCCATCACTGACCTTGAACAAATATTTTCTTTACACAGTGAGTGTCTGTAAACACTGACCATAGATCACTGATGAGATAAAGATGTAAGTGCAGTCAAGGTTCAGAGAGGTATCTAGGCAGCATTTACCTATCTTCTAAAGGTGCTTCAGTTCATACCTCTGTGAATGGAATTACTTGTCCTTTGTACTAAATCTATTTGCAATGAGGAATCAAAAAAAAAGGTAATTTAAATTTTGAACAGACTATGTAGGATAGACTATATTACACTTCCCTTAAGGTCCATGAGACTCAAACTTTAAATGAAATATCTGGCACAATATGTAATTGGAATTCAGTGGCTTCAGTGGAAGCCAAATGGCAGAAACACCGCACATTGTTCCCTTGTAAACCCTGGGGGAAATTCACAGTACCTGTGTGCACTAAGTTATATTTCCTAAGAAAGCCTGAAAAATCTGTGCAACTGCTGTTGCCTTCATAGCCAAAAATATAGCAAGGAGTAGGCACATGTTGAAAAGTCAAGGCTTTGGCACTAGAAGTCTGTGAACATGCTGCAAATGTGAAAGGTTGGGTTACACTAAGTATATATAACGTGTCTCCTGGTTGAAAAAAAAAAAAAAGTTTTACTGATGACTTAGGTTGCACAAAGCATATGCCCCCTTTGAGTTTTTAGTTAGGTGTGCAACAGGCACTGCAGTAATTCTTTGTATGGGGTATATCTCACAGTCACTGAGTACAGTCGCCACCAACTCACAAGAATATTTGAGGTGTGTCGGTTGTATCACTTTCTGGCCTTTAAAATGGAAGAAAATTGCAAAATTGTTTGGGTATAAAGCCAATGGAAGAAGGAAGAGTCTTGCAATAGCGGGTGGGCTCTACAGCAGAGATGACAACAAAAATGAAATTCAAAGTAACTGAAGTCTTCAGGCTTTCTTTCCCGGACTACTCTGAGATTTTACAAATAATTAAATGAGACACAAGTGCTGTCTAGGATGAGAAAGGTCAGAAACCGTTCAAACATAAAATGCTAGACAGGGTAATGCAAAGTTGAAACTAACTCTGGGAAAAAATGTGTAAGCTGGAAAAGGGACAATCTTTTGTTTTCTGTTTCTTTCTCTCTCCCTTTCAACAGCTTATTTCTGCTATTCATTTGTCCACTCACCTTTAGCTACATGTAAACCTTGAAATAAGGATGGACCCAACCCTTGTGCCCATCAGCCAGACACAGAGTACTGCTCCTTGGAGGCTGAATTCTGTGTCCAGCTCGTTTCAGGCATCTCGTCAATCCACACCACGCATGATCATACGGGTTTAGACCTCAGCAACTTGGAGTATCTTTACTTACTGATCATAACAGACACCGTGTTCACATTAGGATTGAAAGAACAGCGTCCCTTTCCTGATTCACACTTGGAGTCGATCTTGAAGATTTGTTCCTGCAAGGTAGATTTGTGTGTCACTTCTCATTTCAGAAACCATCAGACATAAAGTGATTTTTATGCTTGGTCGTTTCCAGCATTAACAATGCTCAGCACTGCTGGGCACCTTTGCTATACTATCAGCAGTTTAACTTTCCTATTCAGAATTTCATCATCCTTTTAGACAACTTTTTCATTGGTACCCAGTTATTTTCAATACTCTTGCTATAAATTCAAGACACTGAAGCAAAGAATTTCTCCCTCTAGCTCAGTTATGCTTTGGAGAGTTTGATGGATCTCTGCAATAACATCTGTGGAGATTACTTCTGTGTTTTTGAAGTAATTTATCATTTATTTGCTGAATACATGGTGATACTTTTACTAGTTTAGGACATTATAATAAAGCTACTAGAACAATAATACATATTAAATAAAAGTCTCTTATGACAACTGTCATTTGGTGATAGTATAAATCATTTGCTCTTTACTGAGCTATCAGACCTTGAAAAAAATCCCCTAAATCATACTTATTTTGTTCAATACCATCTCTTGGATTATGTGTAGAGCCCCAATTTCATAGTGATAGATGATTTATCAATATCTCTTGCCATAGCCCGAAATCTCTTGGAAATTTTTTGCTGTTTAGGAATCTTGGTATGGGGATTTGTTTATATTTTATGTGATTTATAAATAGGATATACACTTGGCAAAGTAGAAGCAACCTGGACTACAGTGTGAAATACAAACAGTCCGATTATCTTTAGAAAATTCGCCCATCTCGGTGCACCTCTTCACTTCTTGTTCCCAGCAATACCGAAGAGCACAGTATGCTGATCAAGAAGGGACTCGGGTCCAAGTCCGTTCCTTAAAAACTGCAGTCAGTAATGGCAGAGATCCATAGCACATTGACTCGCATACCATTGTATACCAAACAAACAACTTGTTCCTAGCCTCCTATAACTAACTTAACAGAAGGCCAAAAGACACAATTGCAAGGAAAAAACCACCCAAACTTAAAACACTTTTTGTTTCAACAGAAAAAGGTAGCTGACAAAAAATTCCAAAGAAAGGCTTCTGTGATGTAGATGCCAATGTATTAGTTATTCAACTAAGGGCAGCAACTCTTTATATTCCCTTTAACAATTAATGTAAATCACAGGGGAATGGGGATGCCACACAGATCACTGAGCAGCCATTTGGTGACAGTGAATTGGAGACTCCACCAACCCGAAACGCTCAGCTACAGCAGGAAGTTTTCATATTCATTACCCCCTATCTCATTTCCCCCTCTTCTGTTTTGCCTAACTTAATCACAGAGATCTTATCTATTGTTTCAGTAATAAGCTCTCTAAAAAACATTAAAACATAACTATGAAGTTTCTAATATGATCTTGGTTTTTTTTTTGTTGTTTTTCTTCTAGATTAATATGCAGCTTGATGTTAATCCATAATTACTATATTATACCACTATTTACCAATTCAAAATACCCATTACTGCACTATTAAACTAGCTCCAAGATTACACTTGATTTTCATATATATTAAACTACTTTTTAGTCTATAATTAATTCAAATAGTGATTACATTTCCTTCTGTTTGAACTTACTTCGACATTAGAATATATTTGGGTGACTAAGAGAGTCATTACCAAAGACCAAAGTATCAAGTGTGCTAAGCAATAAAATTAATTATTTTTTAACCTCTGTTTCAGGGAAAAGGGCAACATTCTGCCTCATCAATGAAATCGCCTTTTTTGTGAGATTATGTGGAATCCTGGAGACAAAGGAGCAAAACAGGCCCAGTTCTTATGAATGTTGGATATGACTCTTACTGTCAGGTTCTGTAGCTTCTGAGAAAAACAGATGTGCTTTCTAAAATATCCATTTTGCACGTGCAAAAACAGCCTTCTGTGCATGGAAAACTGTACTAAATTAAAGGTGAAATGATAAAAGCAGAGAAAAAAAAGAGTTCTCACTAGTCCCATTATTCTGCTCTATTAATTAGTCATGCACTGATATATGCAATGAGTTCAGAAGGAAATGCTTGGGTTTAAACTGTTATGCTATTGTTGGCCTGTACAGTAATGGCTTTGAGCACGCGATGCCTACAGTCAAGTGTCTGACAGACTCCAGACGTCTGAAACAGCAGTTTATTTAATCAATTGATCATAGGCATGTAGCTATACAGACAAGCTAAATGAAGTCTGTTCTGCTCTTCCAAGACAAGTATCTTTATTTTTAACTTAAGAAATTTAACATCTTGCATCATCTGGAGATGTCATTTCCCGCCCTCCCCTCGTCTCCCCTCACCTCCCCAACCTCATTTACAAAAACCTTAAAATAATGAGATTTAAAGGGCTACAGTACTACTACTTAAGCTGATAAAGGAATATTGCATTAATTAGAGACAAATGAGATCACTTTCAATGTTTTAAATAATTTGTCAAGAAATAGGATAATGCTGAGGAAAGCTGACCTCAGTTTCAAAATACATCAAAATAAGTTAATATAGACTCTGTTAACCAGAAGGATGGATTTACTTATTCAGTTCTGCTTGCTTGTGCTTTTAAAACCAGGCCTATGAACGTCTACTTCTAGACAATTCATTAGGACTGAAGGTGCAGTGATTCAGGCTACATACTCTGTTAAGGAGGCTGGAGCCAGGTAGGGATCTACCAAAAGTCACTGAGATCATCCCATGCAAACCTACCTGGTGAAACAATGATTTATCACCTCCCTGGCAACCTCTGCAATAGTCTTGGGTCTTGGCCAGAATTCCCATCCCATTCCCAATGAAATCAGTGATGAATCTCCCAGTCTCTTCCCTAGGAGCCAGAGCAGCTTTTAAAGCTGCCCTCACATGGCAAAACTCCAGGTAGCACACTCTGATCTTCCTTCCCAACACATCTGCTTCCACATTGTACAGAAAAATACACTGCACACCCCTGTGCCTGCAGACATGAATCTGACCCAAAAGCTACTGAGATGCTGCATCTCGGTTAAGTGCTTTTCTTTCTCCTTCTGGTTGATTAATTTATTACCTATTACAATTGCACATAAACAAACATTTCACTTTCAAATCAGGAAACTTGGACAATATACTTATGAAACATCTGGTACTTTGTATATTGAAAATATACAGTGAAACTGAATATAGAAAAACTGGAGACCTATCTAGAGAAAAATAAGATTTACAGCCTGGAAGATCCCACAATGATGAGAAAACTTATCGACTTCCTCCTGGCAAAATCTACTGGAGCAAAACTTGTGCAGTAGTTGAAAGTTACCCGTACTGGGATTGCACCTAGTGGGTATTAAGCAGAAGTCCAGCAAACCTTCACGTACCTGAATAGTTAGCCCAATTAAGGGCTTCTCCCAGAAATCAGTAACACATGGAAGTTATAAAAAGTGGACTGCATATTTACTTTTTATCTAACTGGCTATTTCCTTTCAAGTATTTCTTGGCAATTTTTGCAACAAATAGTAGGAATGAATTCACCAGACTACGTCAAATAAAAAGTAGTATCAAATGTAGCCGAGCATTTGGTATGACTGTGGAATTTTGGACAAACATCATATTTGAGGCATGGCTTTTGATCATGGCTTTGCTTCTTGCTGGTAACAGGTCAGAAAACTATGGATCTTTGTTCTTTTTCTATATAAAATGGGTGAAGGAACCTATTCAGATCATTGATTTTTGCATTTTCAAAATTTTGAGTTTTGTGTAACACAGTAAGACCCACCACAAGATGAGTGGATAAAATGAAGAGAGACGTACCTCGGACCTGCGCCCTCTGTTGACATACACGCACACGGGGCTGAAGGCACCGCTGCCGCAGACATACAGGTGTGTGCGGTTGTACGACTGTATCACACGCACAAAATTTCCACAGCCATGCTGCAGGGAAAACAGAAAAAAATAATTTCACATTGGCAAATGTTATTAGATGTTGGGAACTCCAGGGAATAGACATGGTTTATAATTTTAATAGTATCATGAAAACCGCTACTGAGTTTGGTAGTCTCTGGATTTGAACAGCTGTAGACTTCTGGTTTCTTTTCGTGCCATTTTGCCTAGTCTGGGAGCTGGGCATTGACAGGGCACTAGACAGGAGTTACAGAGGAGTGCATGTCACTTTCCCATCTCCACACAGCAACCTAATTTTCATCCACAGACTTTTCTGTACCTTGCATGGGAAGAAGCAGGGCCTCTGCAGGAAAACAAGAAGTAACCCTGTGAAGTTTCCTTAAGGACATCTCCAAAACAGTCTCTTTTTTTCCCCTAATTTTTTCATCATAGCTGGAGATAATTAAAAAACAAAGCAAGCCCAAATCTCAGATCCCATTATTTGTGTAAAAATTTCTTTCCAAAACATTAAAACTCTGAACAACACAAAGCAAGTTTGCAGTGAATTGTTGCTTCATATTGAAGATCAATGGTAACATCTTCAAATCAGCATGAAAATTAAAACAGAATGTTAAGTGCCACACAGTTTCACACCATCGGATTTACAGTTTTCTCCTTCCAGCACACCCCTTTCTTCTCTTGCCCTTTCCTTTTTTGACTATGATCAACTGTTAATGCACTTTAGGATGAAAACAGAATTTTTTTCTGAATATTTTTCTTATTGAGATCCCAGAACTACCTTCATATTCAATCATCCAAACCTTCATCAAAGACAGTGAGAACTGCGTGTGTTTTTTGAGCACAGGATTGGAAACTGTGTCATCTTCGTGAAAATCCATAGAGTTAATCCTTGTTCAGCAGACTGCACAGTTTATTTATATTTAAAGGTATTCACATTTTTGGATACCGTACTACAACATCTGAAAACTGGTGCATACTTGTAGGTAGTTCAGAGTTCACGGAAGGAGTTTCTCTACAGGGAACACTGCATGTCCTCAGTTAAGTGTTACCTCTAGCTGTATCAGAAAAATCCTTTAACCCAGTCAAAATATATTGTTTCTCTAAAGCTGAGGGCTGTTCCTAAATGTTTCCATTTTCTCATATCCAGCTATCTTGGTTTGGCTCAAAGATGGCTTTAGTAATGTCTTGCTATCAAAATCATGTTTTTCTCAGCAGTACTACCAATCCACATTACAGCTGTGGAAAGGGAAGAACGACAGGTGAAGGTATACCGCTAGCTTATATTTGCCAGAGAGTAAATTGATGCTTTCTTGTCTTGCTGTTTGCAAAAAACTTTTCTAGAAGACTCCTAGATAAAGGATTACATGCTGAGAAATCTCAGAATGAAAGTCTTCAGGGATCAGGACCAGAAAACAATGTCTACATGAACAGTACTGGTATGTGGCACTTGCAATTCTGCTTCAGTACCATGCCATGTGCTTCCAAAGTGTCTCTGGCAAGGACACAGGGGTGTTAGACGAACGGCTCCTTTCTTTAAGGACAGCCTGCTGGGGTAACCATCTGACACATACTGTGTCTTCATGTCTCTTCACTGATGATTTACAGACAAGTAACACAAGTTGGCTCAATACCAACATTTTCACATGCTGTCCGGCAGGAAGACCATTTTATGGTCTTCTTTGAGCCTTTGCCCATCTCTCTAGTGTTGAACCACTGAACTCCACTTGCAATTTGCTACATGATTAATCTGGGTACTGCACTGTGACTCCACAACCCAACAAAGCAAGAAATTTTTACTTCAGAATATATTCTGCAGGACTGCCATTCAAGTGCACCTATGCTTCAGTTTATTTCCCTTTCCTTGATACTGGAGTACTTTGTGCTTTTAAATCAGTCTGGTCTGAGGTGCCATGAGATAGATCTCTTTAGGATGGATGTTTGTCAAAGGTGGTGGCTAAGCTGTAGATACTCACATACTGCCGGTGCTTCTCTTGGAGCTGATACCAAAACTCACTCAGTGTCTGGGGAACTGCCTTGCTGTAGACATCTGAAAGTCAGACATCTATGCCCTAGGATCTCATCAGTAAATGGAGAGAAATAGATGTCATACTAATGTAAGTGTTCAAGTTAGCCTGGCAAACATACTATTTAGAGGTGACAATTTCTTTTCAGTAACAAAAAAGGCAGCCAAAGATGACAAATTCAGACACCAATGTTTGTCTAATGGTAGGGCAAACGAACCCCTCCCAGAATCTCCTTGGAAAAGAATTTGCTGATTGCATAAAGTCCTTTACTGGCTGCTCCAAGTCTATCTATTCCTCTTTCACCTTGTGATAATCACTATTCTCTAATAGGGCAAACGTTATCATGCATTCACTCCCCCCCCTTTTTTTTTTCATTTGAAATTCTTATTCTTCTGAATTCATTCTCTGCTTCTCCCATTATTATCAGGAATGAAACTCACAAGAATGCTATTAAAATAGAACTATAGATTTTAAGTTGCAAACAGTGATTTAACATTGGGTTCTCTTTTTCTCATTATTTCAGTGAGCTTTCAATAAGACACATCATTGATTTTAGCAGGAGCGGCAGCTGCTCTTCAGTACCTTTTTTTTCCCTCTTTTAAACTCTTGAGGACAAATACTAAGAAACTTAATATAAACTTCTATTTTTAGAACTTAATTTTTCTTCTGCAATGCACAGCTGGGATTAAAAAAATCAGTCAAAGTTGATGCACATGGACATTCTTAATTAACTACGTTGCAGGATATTAGCTGTACCCATAATTAAACGGTTGTAAAAACAGATGTTCTATCCAGAAATCTGTCCACTAATGCAGCAATATTTGGATACTTCAATATGATTAAAAGCTAGGAAAGTCTCACCACTAAATATCCAAGATTAAAAAATCTCCAGAGAGTCCAGGAATGAGTAGTGTCTTAGGTTTCTTTTCCCATGGATCACATATTTTGCACACTACTTTCTACTTAGAGTATCATCTACTTTTCTCCTATTTTTGCCCTAGAAGAGTGTCATCATCATTGGAAACATGACTAAGACTGATGTACTTTTGTATTTCAAAGAAAAGAAAATTCCTTAACCAGTCTATCACAAGTTGATGATGCAGTCGACACAGTAACTAGGGTCAACATTAATCACCATTAACAAAGCTATATGTTTTATTTTCACATTTAGTGCAACTTAACAGGCCACTAGCTGTAGGATTTACTACATACTGCAGTAACAAGAACAATGTGAAGACGTATAGAAAAATAGGATATTCAATAGGAAAAATACTTGCTTTTCACTACCATAGCTATCAGGAAAGAAAGCAGATAAGCTGCCATACCAACCATAACATAGTTATTCATAAAGTATCATTCTGTTGCTCTGCAGCAATATAGTGAATTACTCTCCACAGTTTTGAAAAAGCAGTATTACAGCAACACACCAGTAGGCCAACCTTCTGGTTTCCTTACGTTCATCAGCATTTGCAATAGATTTTCAAAATAAAATGGACTCAGGTGAATTATTTTAACATTGCAGTAACTGAATTGCATGTCATCTGTAGGCTTAGTTAACAATAAAAAATGTGTAGCTAAAATAAATAGAAATATTAGGCATGATATAGAGACCTTTGAAATAAATAACAGTTTTTATACTAAATTCAGTGGAGTTTTGCATTAATTCTATTGTCTCTGAAATTAAAAGCTATATTTATATACACCTGCTTACATCCTTCAATCACTTCATTAATTATGATCCTAGATACACGCTGAGGAGTATGTTCCAAAGATGATTATACCTAATGTGAAGGTTTCTGATTTCCATAGTTTTTTGCTCAAATAAAAATATAAGCAAAATTTCATTGGTTTTTCTTATAAATTTAGTAGTGAAAAATTGCAATTTTCTAGCTCAGATTAGATTCTGAATTCTAATACTAAAATAACTGTTGGAAAACAGCTATATCTAAAGAGCTAAAAATAAAACCAGGATAAAGACCTTTAGGTGCTGCTGAACGGGTAAAAAGTCAAAAGGTAACTGAATAGAATCGAAATGTGACTTTCTGCTTTTTGTTTTACAATTTAGCTGTCTTCCGTTAATAAAATCTAGGAATATACAGACTGAAAGTTCAAGTTACTTTAGGAAGATAACCATATTAATACACAACTCTGCCAAAGACAGGATCTGCTGTATTGTACCACACACTGAGTCTTTCAAAATACCTCATTTCTATCTACTACCTGCAAAGAGTGTATAGGGAAATTACCATGTGATTTAAGTCCTTTAGAAAGTGTCTGCATTTAGATGGAAGAATAATCAGCTGTGGCGCAAAACAACTCAACATAGCCGCGCCATGGTCTGTGTCTCCTGTGATTCCAGAGACCATCTTTACCTCTTTCTAGGAAAGCATACTGGTTTCCAGATACTTATTTGGGCATTGTTTTGTGGAAGTAATGGAAAGAGGTGTTTGGGGTCTTCCTGAGGCTGGGGCCTTCAGGCTGCAGGCAGTGGGTACCACCCACCTGTAGGTTCTGTTCCGGGGGCGAGCAGACAGCCAAAGCGCTTCCCCACGCTGAACAGACTGTTCGGCATCCTCCCCAGGACATATCTGGAAAAGTACTGTTACCTAGTTTGACTAGTGACAGGAAAAAAAGGCAAGGAAGTGGGCAATGCATATCTTTTTCCATCTGTCAAAGTCTGAAGGTGCATTCTATTTACATAGCTTGTTTTTTCTTAATTTCACTTCATCGTTTGCCTGCAGAGCATTTAAAAAGCAAAACAAACACTACTTTCATTTTGTTTTTGGCTGCACTCAAGGTGCTCTTACTTTATTGCCAACTATGTAATTTGTGTATGTGTGCGCACGTGCACGTGGATTATAACTTACCGTAGGATCTTTGCCAGCCATTTTGCACTCTTCAACCTTGTTTGCTGACGCTGGCCAGAAAATCTGTAAGGAAAGAAATACCTTTTAAGTAACATATTTATTACATAATTTATTTTCTAATGACAACCAAAAAGCATTTCACTGCCAACTAACACTAACAAGTTAATATTTTGATATCTTTTACACCTTGATTCTAAGGCAAAAAATGATTTTCATTGATAAATGAAAACAACTTTCTGTCTAGCTTGCAGTAAACAAAATAAAGGTCTTTGGCTGATATAAGTTAATCAATTTATTTAAACTTCTTTCTTCTAAATAAGAGATATTTTCATCATCGTTGTCTAAATTACTGTCCATCTTTACCTTTTTGCTTCTACTGAACTTCTAGCAATTGTTCACACTAGAAACCAGAAGACTAAAATATTGAAAGAAGAGTTCTTGTAAAAATTTTTCGGTTTTAACAGTAAAGGTTTGGCTATCTTATAATAAAATCTGCTTAAAATCTTAAGATTTCAGGCTGATTTTTTGATTTCTTTCCAAGATATCGTGCACTACAGACAGTTTTCCAACAAACACCTCAATGTCTGAATATTTATCTGATCTATACTCAAACTCTAAAGTTTTTGAGCTTCTTCCATTATTTTGATTTTGAAAGAGAGAAGACATCCATTAGAAATCTCTCCCTAGAAATTTAGTAAGTGACAGAGCCTGATAACATTTAGCCTCAAGATAACATAAATAATAGCACTAAAAGATCTCTGTATATATATACATACATATATATATGCAGAGAGTTGTAGGTATGCATGCATATGTATATACGGTTTCTATAGAGGCATAAGATTAGCAAAGTGAATCTGTTATAAAAATAAATAAACAAACGAAAGAACGTGTGGAATTGCAGAGATTAATTCTGAGCCTAATACTGGGTGATAACATTCGCTGCCAGAAAATTTCGGGTGTTTTTGCTTTCTGTTGATTTTTTTTATTCTTGTTTTTCCAGGCCTAAACAGACTGTTGAAATGCCTCACAGCTTTATACTGCAGAACATATTTCATGCAACAGAGGCCTTCCTATCTAACCAAACTCTGCACAGAATTAAAAGCAACCTGCCAAGGGAAGGCTGAAGTGTGCCGTGCGGGAGCACAGCAGCTCCCAGACACGGGTGGCCAGATCGCTGGTGTGATGGGAATTAGCAAAAAGGTCACACGAGCTATTTCAGATCAGAGAAGGCGGCCCCGTTTCAGAGGAAGTTTTCTGTACCTTTATGAGGAGGAAGGACACGTTCGCGCCATCACACGAGAGGCATTTAATTTAAATGTGTAAGTTAGAGTTAGCCTCCCCGGGCTCCCTGCACAATCAATTCAGGTAGACAGGCATGTCTAGAGGGTGATTCAGAGCAAAGCCTAATTTAAGTGCTCTTAATCACCCTCCGGAGGGGCCTCTCTCTCTCTCCTGACACATTAAAAGCCTTGCCTCTTAAGGAAGGCATTTAACTTCACTGCCGCAAGCTGGATACCTCTGCCCCTCGATACTCCTGAGGTACAGTAATAAAGCCCATAGATTAAAGGATCAGATGAATTTGGTAGAACAAGGCCTATACGGTACACTTTAAGGTAGTGTTGTAGCTGTGATAATGTAAAGATAGGCAAGGCAAAGTCTGTAGAGAGGTAATATCTCAACAGGCAGGCTTCTGGGCACACAAGTACTTCTGCAGGCCACCTATTTTAAAAGCAGAGAAGCTGGATTTGAACTGGCTCTGGAAACAAAAGAGGAATCTGTGAAAGTGGTTTAAACATTTGGTAAATTGATTTTTTTCATATACAGGCTGCCTACTACAGTTTGGGGAGGTGGGACACCAAAAGTCCTTAGAAAATGGCATCTCGATAAGTGAGAGAAGCCAGAGAAGAGGTGACGTCAAGAGGGAGATGAGGGCCACAGTGTCCAAAAAACCCCAAAGAGGAGGTCTCGGCCACCCAGCTGAAGGGCGAGGGCTGACACAGACATAACAAAAGATTGGAAAATAGTTCGACGATTAGGCTTCAGAGTACAAAACAAAAATAAATACAGTCGAAGGTTAAAGGCAACCCTGTCCCTGTTGTTTTTTCCCCTATCACCTGAAAATGATAGCATGTATCTTATTCTTCCTTGCAGGATTCTTTTAAAGGTGCATCTCCGAATTAGCTTAAATCTTGGAGGGCAGTGGAAAACATCAACCCATATAAATTGTCCTTATGAGGCCAAGCCATTCTGAATGTTGCTTCAAAACGAGTAAACAGGTCAGTTTTTTAACAGTGTTTGAGGAGCAGCCATGCTAATAGTTTGTTTGTCTTGTATTACACAAACCAAGGAGTAACAGTGCAGTAAGGTGTGTGCCTGGACTTTTGCCCGCTGCAAAATAATGAAATACACGTTTTTTGTCTTAAAAAGAAAGGCATTGCATTCTCAAAATAAATCTTGAACTTACACTGAGAGGGTCCTGGCTTATATTATTAATATTCAAAGACAGAATATGATCTTTGCTGCCCACGTAGATCCGATCCTGATCTTCATCCATTAATAATATCCTGTAATCCAGGGGACTGTGGGATATTCTGTGATATTCGGAGGTCTTAGTTTCTTGCAGCTCTGAAATAGTAAAGATAACAAGTTAGTAAAGCGGT
>NW_009218637.1:138261-152975 GCF_000690835.1 Fulmarus glacialis
TCAGTTGCTTCACAACTGCATTTCTTTCTAAATAAAGGCATCTTCGAACACAAGTGGAGTCAATAAGAGAAGAAAAACCCTCATCAGACACTTGGTAATAACATAACGGTTGAGTTAAAACAAATTTCCCTTTCACAGTTTGAATGCAATTTTTTTATACATTAAGTAGCTAGACATATCTCATAAAAATCAGACATTGCTGTTACTGATTTATCTAATTAATTCTTATTTTAATGGATATGATTATTTACAGCTTTGGCTTTTAAGGAAGATCATATATTAAATTAATCAATGTGTTCAATATATTTTGAAGTTTATGAGAGCAGAAAATCCACGAGATCAATAAAAACTACATAAGAACAGTTTACTTCCTTTTCCTAACATGGGGCTTCACAAAGAATAGGTTTTTATCACTTTCAAGGTCAAATTTTCTTTTAGTTCTTCATCACCATGCACGGCTTATTTAAAAGAAAAAAAAAAATTATTCAGTCAAGCCTAAATGTGTCCATTTATTCTGTTGTTTGTTTATGGGATTTGGATCAAACTATCAAAACTGTAGAACTAGCTCTTTATTTTTCCACATAAAACTTTCTTCAATGAAATGAACTGAAAAACATCCTTTGATCTCAGTAATGCAGGATCAGACCTGTTACAGGAATAGCACAAGCATCTGCAATATAAGTATTACTCGCTGCCCTTGAGAAAGCTCAGCCTTCCTGTCTTTGCTTGGCCAATGTATTTTGACGCCCACTCAGATTATTTTTCTTTTCAGTAATAACAGAAGGGATATTTCTCAAGAGCTGAGAATGGAAAAACAAAACTTTAATAATCAATTTCCTCTTATTCAAATATTTAACATATAATTATGCTTTCTTACCTCATGAGCATTATTATTGGATTGTGTTCCCTGTGACTCTGAAAGGGTGGCAAATACACAGTACATACAAAAATGAAGCCCTCCTATAATGTTTATTCATAAACCTACGAATTGAGTCCACATCCCTTTTGCAAACTGTTCGTCTGGGACAATATGGCTTGTCACTGTTGCTAAAGCCTAGTTTTTGCTAAAAGCAAACTTTTTGCTCATTAGTTCCCTATAGAAAACAGTAGATGTCTTATCCAAAATTAATCATCTTTGCCTTTTAGATGACTAGATTAACGTGGGCTAATGGTATTTTGTAAAACAAAACTCTCGAAACAAAAATATTCTTGGATATTTGCTCTGTAAAAAAAAAAAAAAGTGTGCCTAAAGTACGCACTTTCTGTAAAACACATCTTTAGGTGGAAGAATAATTTTTTCTTTTAAAATTACTTGGAGAGCAATTTTTGACAAGCTGTAGACAACATACAGGCAAAGGCTGCAGTCTTAGGACTTACACCTGTCTACTAGAGATCTAATGATTGAAAGAACACTTATCAGAATATGATTTGCGTTGATAAATATGATACATAGCTCCACTTAATTTTTATCATGATTGTTAAATATTTTCATAGGAAGATGAAAAATACCTTCAATTACTGAAAGATATGATGTTTTGATTCACTTAGATGTGTGACAGCTTTCAGGAGCTAAGGGTTACCAACACACATTTATTATTAATATTAAAGAAAATAACAAACAATATTTCTATTTCATATGTCCCTCAACAAAAGATAAACATACAATCAAGATTTACAGTCTGCACCTAAAAGCTTAAACTGAAACAATACTCATTAAATATATATGAAAATCGTCCACATCATTTTCAGAAGTCTTTCTTCAGCCCTTGAAAAATCAATTGTTTTACTTCATTTGAAAAAATCCTCCCTGTAAGCTTTTAGCTAGGATTTTCAAAGGCACCTGGGAGACTCACCAGCATAGTGCTTGCATTAAAATGCAGTCCCTTTGCCCTCTCTGAAATTCTCAGACTGACCTTTCATAACAAGCCTGAGAAGCTAGCGCTCATCTCTTTTTCTGGTGGCCTTATTAACTTTACTGTAATATTTGGCAGCTGTAAGGTGAAACTTAACCTTCTCATAACTGTGTATTTGATATCCTAGGAAAGCACGTATAAACTGGGAGAGGCAGCAGTTTCCCGCACAACACTGGGTAAATGTGAGCACAGTGACTGCACGATATAACGCCCCTCCTCATTGCTTCACTGACTGACAACGATTGACAAAGTATAAGCCATGACTGATATAAAAGATGATCAAGATCATGATGATTGTTTTTAAGCAAGAGACAAAATTAGAGATATTTGATTTCCACAACTTTCATTTATTAAAATCCATTATTTTCCTGGATTTTTAACCTCTTTGCAACGGTATTATTCTTTCTAAGGCACCTGAAGGGTAATCTGTCTCCATCAAGGTGCTGATGAGGACATGCCACTAGACTACAGAAACTCAAAGCCATTCGTAAGAGGGAAGGAAAACCCTGGAACAAATACTCTCATACAGATTTATTAGTTTTATTTCTTTCAGTACTGAAGCTCACAGTTTATTAGCCTCTTAGGGCTACAGGGAGCGAATTTGTAATTAATCAAATTTCTTTTTCATTTAACAAAATTTACCACACAATCACCCAAGAAAATTTCATTTACTATCTGAGTGTTGTTACTTGGGAAGAACGGTGGCTGGAAAGATGCTTTTCATCACCAAACGTTTCTGTAAAAAAATTGCTTTCAAAGCAAACTCTATTCCATGCTTTGGGAATTTAACAAACATTTAAGGCAGTAAACCCTGTATGGAGAATGATGTTGCGGACAGCTCTCTGTGAATATTAACAATTTTGTTTGGCAATAAAAAAAGAGATCATAATATATTCAATATGCAAATAACTGTAATCCTTAATGATACAAGAATAATCCTTGTTCGCTCTTTTTTCATCAGTCAGTGAATTTGGTTTTGGCTTTCCTCAATGATAAAGGCAATACCAACTTGATTCCTAGTGTTAGAAATATGATCTTAGAGGACAGGTTACATAGCTTTTGTCCCTTTTAATGAAAAACAAAAGCTTCAGTGAACTCTCTCCCCAGAACTATTATTATTATTGAACTGCACATTTTGGAGATCCCAACGACTGGGAGTTTTCTCCGCACACAGTGTAGAGCTTACTGACAATTAGGCAGTTTAACACCTACTCTTTAATTATCCTTCTAATCCACCACAGAAGTTCTCACAGGAGAAACAACAACATATTTGTGTAATTTCCATTATTAACATCACAAAAGCCTTTGTAACACTCAAAACTCATTGTGTTGGCCAGAACAAAACAAATTACAGCTATCAGAGACTGGCAATCCAGGAAGGTGGAATATCTCCCCCGCTGACAAACACAGACTGTTACACCCAAATTGTCCAACCTGCATATAGGTATATGAGCTAGATCCACTCATCAGGTTGTCCTCTGAACGTCTTATTTAATCACTCAACGTCAACCTTTCATCACTCCTTAATTCAAATTCACTGGTGTCACAATGCTGACAACACAGCCTGACTTTCCTAATATAAGAGATATAATAATCTCTAACATGTAAGGTAAGACCCTAATATAAGTGACTTCCTTGGTAGACATCTTATACTAATATAGACGTTTGATACATATGTTACTGAAACTAATAAAATTTTTAGCAGGACCTTCCCAAAATAACATTATTTCCTATTCACAGAACCACATATCCACTTGTTACTGAAAAGTTCAATATAATCAAGAAATTAGTTGTGGTGTAAGCATCCCCAGCCGTGGTGTAAGCATCCCCAGCCCAAGTTCAAAGCACTGAGTTTATCCACATATAAGCTGTGGATAAACTACGATACGTGAAAGAGTACCCGCAGTCATCTCTGCACTAAACCATCCCTGGGTTTCCAGCCTGGCAGGGCTTCTTTGAGCAAATCTAGGATGCTCTGTCAAGCTTTTAATTTAGGATCCCCTGTGGTAAAGTACAAGAAATAATATGTTTTCCTCCTCTTTCCTGCTGGCATAAGGATTCAGTCTCAGAAGGTTGTTTATGGGGAAGTTCAGAGCAGAGGCAGAGACTTGGTGTATGTGACTCAAAAAAGACAGGGAGTAAAGCAGAGCAATCCAGTTTCACAAATGGCACCACGGTGAAGGGAAGAAACATAGCTTTCCAGAAAGATGGGCTACGTCTCCTTAGGGAACCTCTGCTGCCCAAATTGGCATGGATTTTATGTAGCCTTAGTGATTTGGAAGTCAGCAATACAATGCTGTTTTCTTTTATTTCCTCATGGGGTATGGGGTCCACAAACAACAGACCTTGTGTACATCTAGCAGTAGGCTTGACAATATTAGCTTCTAGTTAAGGAGACTGTAAGACTCTCTCAAGCCTCATTAAACCTTCAGTTTGTGCCAACAAATATGCCAGCCCATGTCAAATGTGAAACTGCAATGTAAAATCTCACCTTCCAGGAACTGGAATGAAACCAATTTTCTTTTTTGTTTTTCTTCCCCTCTTCCCCCACCCCACCCTCCTGCTAGAAATAAATATTTAAGTAGAATGATGTTTTTGCTTATAGCATCAAATGGAAATGGCACCCTTTTACTCACAGGTCACTTTTGAACAGGTGAAAAAGTAATTTGCACATATAAATTTAAAGAGAGACTGTACCTAACGTTGCTAGCATTGAAAGGAATGGTTATATACTTTAAAAATTTGAGTGGAATCAGAGGTAACTACAAAGTTACAAAAAAAAATTTCAAAAAATGCTTCAGCCAGAAGAAAAGCTCTGTTTTATTTCAGTTTAAGTATTTTCCTTTCTACTTTGTATTGACTAACTTCTCTGTTTTGTACCTTATTAGTCGAAATGACTGGAAAACATCTAGTTAAAAGGTATCAGATTTCATAAGAATCTAATAATTTTAGCTATTTTTTTCTTGGCCTTATTTCTGATATTTTAGTGTAAAGACATGGAAGAAATAAATGTATTATTTTTTATAGTTTACATAGTACCTGTGGAAAAAGTATGCTATTTATAACACTGCTTTTCAACTCTGTGAGGATACAATGTGACTATTTGTTTAATTTTATGTATGGAAAGAGAACAAGGAAAGTCTGAAATATTTCCTTTCAAAACTTCAGCACAGGCCACCTTTGCACTGTCGATACTCCTTTTCTTTGAAGAAACCTGTATTGATTCCTTCTACTTAAAGGGGTGAGATAAGAGAGCTGTTAAAGCATTTTGCCACTGCTCACGCCGTGTTCAAACTAAAACCCAACCCTCAAGTGAAGCTGATTATAAATGGGTACGCAGTCATTTGGCCAAAGAGCCATAAGCAGCCAGATGTGCTACTAGTCAGTCCCTTGTGTGCCTTAACCACACGGGGCCCAAAAAGCTCAGGTGGACCTTTGACCTTTTCTTTATCTCTTTATCTCTTCTTCATGCATGAGAAGTCTTTGCACTTTTTTTTAATGCTGTTAGAATGAAATTTGGCTTTTTGTATGAGGAGGTAATAGGTTTATAAGGACTGGAAATCAGAGATGTGCACACTTGCTAGCTTCTGAATCTGTCTGAAAGGGTTTTAATTACATTTTTATTAAAAAAAAAAAAAAAAGGCGAGTGAGAGGGGAGAAAATAGATTTACAAGTGCTCATAAAATCACAGGCTAACTAATTAACAAGATCACTTGGAGGATAGGGAGGAAGGGAGTTCAGACAGTACAGGCTGAAACAGGAGCCCTCTTTGCCCAGAGCTAAAGTGTATAATTTGCTAGAAGGAAACTTAATTGCTGTATTTGGAATGAGAGTAAATAACACGGAAATGTCAACGATATCTACATATGATCTGGTTTAAATATACACCTTGAATACTTGTTGGTATATTTGCTAAATGAGTTGAAAATGGAATTTAAACATTACCGGACTGAGATAGTGCAGTCTTTTATAAATAGAAATAACAGCACTGAGGTGAAGCTGTTGGAGAATCAGGCCCAGAGGTAGCTCTAGCATGTCTGAAGAACAATCTGTCACCTTGAGCAGCTCAACATACACATTAGGAGCAGTAAAACACTCAATAGCTCTTTGTGAAGGGGACCATGTGTTGATAGGAAAAGACATACCAGTTAATAGTTGACCTTAAGCAGAGCGTTCACATATGTCAGTAGATGAGTCCTTTTTTTACAATTCACAAGACACACAGACGTCCTAGAATCCTGGTAAGTCGTAGACTTTAAAAAGGTCACAATGGAGTATTAACTGGCTTTTGACATTGGGGCTTTTTGAAAGTTGTACTGAAAGGGGAATCACTCATGACAGAGTGCTGTTTTATTAAAACTATCAAAAACTATCAGAGAATTTTTCATCTTTGATTTGCTACTTTGAAGAATGAAGGAGGGGCAGATCCACTGAGGTTGGGCAGCTGCCAGTTTTGTGCGGGAGGAATGTGCTTTCCAAGCAAAGGCAAACACACGACGAGAGAAAGTCACTTACTTGTGAGTGGCAAAATGTATTAACGTGGCTCTGTGTCACATTCATCAACCCAACATACCCTACAAGGTTAAGTGCATTTTTATTGAAGCTTTACATTATGAAGAACAGACACTATTAAAATGCTGAATTTATTTTGACTTACACAGGTATTGTCAGGGTGAAATCATACCACATTCCACAATAGAAGCCCCACTCCGAAACAAAGAGGAAAAATATGTCAACTTTTTCCAAACTGCAGTTGCATGGCTATTCCAAGTCCTGTCAAATATTCCAGTATTGAGATTCCTTCATCGAGAATTATGCAAGACCACCCACACCCTCCAGCCAGCCAGACTCACTAGCCTGTAGACACTTCTTGGCATAATTTTCAGATTATTCATCCATTTACCTCGCTGTAAACCTTGAATAACTCCTCTGAAGTCTGTATAGATATTTCAATAAAAACATTGAAAAGCTGGCTTCTTATTTTTTAATAAGCAGTGTGCAGTTGTAATTTTACCGGTCATCAACTTTATCCCTCTATATAATTGCAATTTGTGGGTTTTATTTCAGAAGATGTCACAAATACTGCCACTCTACAGAACTTTCCAGAAGAAGATATCTGATTTTCTAAATATTACCTTGCTCATTTCTGCCCATTAGTAACCTGTCCAGGCTTTATTTTTATTTTTAGTCCCAAAATCAAAGAGACAACTTTGGCAAGCGTGGAGAGCCATAAAGACAGGCCAACTGGGTTTAAGATTACTGCAGCTGAGTTAGCCACATCAGATGGGAGCCAGTCTTCTCCGTATCTTGTGTATAAACAGCTCGTGTATAACAGCTCTGCAGTGTGCAAACTGCTCTCCAAGAGTTGTAAGCTGCATATCTCAAAGTCTGCACAGTTACACAGCGCTTACCCTTTTGTTTCTTTCCAACAGCCGTGGAGAGGGTCCTTGCCACATTGCCTAAGGCTGCACAAGCTCAACCCATCTCTCTAGCCCGGTGCACACAGGGGCTCTGCCAGTGACGCTCGAGATGTTTGTTTTCCAGATGCAGGAATGAGAAGCTTTCGGTTGCCAAGTATGACATTCTTTTTGAGATGGAGCAAGAAAAAAAGCCACACCCGTGGAGAAGTCAGACAAATTCCACATTATTTTACTTCTTCCGGGAGCAGCATATCTTTTCATTGTAAACTCTTGTGTTTTCTCCCTTGCTCTTTTTTCTAGTGGACCAGCAACCACGTAATTGGAGGAATGGCTGTGCTTCCTCCTGCGATGCTCAGTCACACAGAGAAATGTTCCAAGTAGCTATCAGACTAACTGGCCAGCTGAAGCCCTGACTGTATGCAGACACCAAAACTCTTTGATCCAAATTTAAAGAAAGATATGAGAAATAGAAGAAAGTGAATTATTGTAATTGTCTGTCTGAAAAATGAATTAAAATTGAAGCTAGTGCTATACTCCAAGTCAGAACTGGGCAACAACATGAGACTTGTGAGCTGTTCTCCCAATTCATTCATCTCCATCCCGTTTGCCGCTAATGGGTTGACCTCTGGGAGGAGAACGAGGTCTGAGTGGACTTCTCATTAGTTTTGCATCTCACTCAGGTGGTTATTCTTGTGAGAAAAGCAAACCTTTTTAGGCTTAGGTTTGAGTACCTGACTATTTACTCCCCACAAACTGTGGCAGATGATGTCAGCCGGGATGTTTTTGAATATTGGGGAGGGAGAGAGAGGAGCAGGGAGAGTCTAAGTAAGGTTGAGTGAAAGGTAGGTTGTTTTACTGCTAGAATTGTCTGTCTTTGCAAGTTTACCTTTCTGTTTCAGTGTAAGAGTGTACTTTGCAGGTTTACTGAGGTAGCCTGGAGACAGTGAAGACATAATTTGCCCTTTGCAAAATTGACAGAGGCAGCTACTCCCCAAATGTGGTGTTAATACATTTTCATTGATGTACCGACAACCGTGGCTCTGAATTGTAGTGAAGAACTATCGAATGTTGCAAAATAATCAACATCTTAAATAATGAAATTATGATAGTAGTCTGTTAACTTCTTTTCTGACTGAAAAAGCTCTTCACATCATCTAAGACGCACAGCCCTTCTTATTCTCTCCGAGCATATTGTCACTAAGCTGCAGAATTACTCCTGTTGCCAGAGTAATAAAAACTCATTGAGAAAACACAGCTCAACCACTGAAATATTCAATTATGTTTTCTGTAATAAAGTAAGAACCCACTTCATTGTGGTGAGGCAGAAGAACCCTTTTCATTATACTCCTTTCTCTCCTTCAAAGAGCAACCTCCCCAGAGATTCAGCCAATCTCTGTATATCTAGGATTGGCATTACTGCCCTTGCTCTGGTAATCCCTGCCTTTATTGATGTTACCAACTTTAGCTGCAATTTTAGCCATGCCACTTTATCCACAGATCTCCTTAAAACATTTTGGTCCTTTTTTCGGCAGTCATTTCTCACCCTTCTGTATAATAAAGGGCAACTTAGTATATGCAGGCTTGGTTACAGTTTCATTATTATTATTATCATTTTAATCAAATTAGGATTAGCTATCGGGCAAACATCAGGCATAAAGAGATCAAGCTAAATCCTAAGTGCTTAGCTTTTATTCATTCTTCCGTAAAATAATGTAAAATTTACTCAGCCATGAGCTGAAGAAGGCTTGGAGGGCAGTATTTCACATTCAAAAGAATTTCATTAATAAATTCATATCAATGGAATGGTCAATTAAAGGTGGTATTTTTAGACACAGACAATTCTGAATACAGAGGGATGCTCATAAAAGAAGCCAAGTTGTCTATAGCAAAAATAAGGAAACAGGTATGTGGATGGTGGGTATCGCATACAACTAGGGAAATTACTGCTTCCTTTTTTAGTGTGTTTTCTTGTTTCCCATCAATATCAGTATGTCAGTCCATGGTGTCTATACAGTCTTGTCTATATACCTGGTATCTATACAGTCTTGTCTATATATCAGGTAATCACCTCTATATACCAAACATAGAAAGTTAGCAAACTCTGCTTTACATCTGGGAAGGATAAAAGAAACATTTCTTCTCGCTCCACTACGTGAGAAAACAAAGCAGCTGGAGGTCAACAAATGGCATCCCCCCTTCAGTGAACCTTCAATGAACCCCTAGTCCAACATGATGCCAGAAGGGTCATTATATTGGAGATAACGAACTTTACCAAAAGAGACAGCCGCACTCAATTCCACAGTTCTTTCACAACTGTATTTATCCAAATCTCCTCTTGATATTTCTACTTCTAGAACAGAAAAGTTAAAATAGTAGAATACTTCTCCACAATATTCTTCATTCCTTTTCCTATATTTATTTGGTTTTCTGTATGGTTAAATTACCCCTCATAGCCTAATTTGGGCTCTTTGATTAAATTTGATTTTGCATCCAAGAGGCCACCCAGCCTTTTGCGGTGACAGGAAGCAAGCTGCTTTCTGGACGTGGGTGTTTGGGATGCCTCCTGAAGCCAAGGAAAGTTTGGTTTGTGAGAAGAGCAAAAGTCAAGCCTATCCTTAAATGTTTTCCTGTTGTTTTTTTCCCTTGAAATACATTTTTCTGGTATATTAAATGCATTCACTCCCATCAGAGGAATAGCCATGTGGGTTCATCAGATAGCACATTAAGATTTTTTTTATTTTTTGAAATTACTGTAATGCCACAACCTGCTTCACTGGACACAGGGTTTGACCATGTCCCCCAGAGGACTTCAAAGGTTGGAAGCAACCGGAAATTATTAATTTCATCATCAATGTTCACTGTTTGTGTTGCTGAACACCTAAGATTGTTATGAGTATTTTCAATATTACATTAATTAAGACTTAGGGGTTTTTTTAATGTCAACTTCAAAACCAAAATCCTTCCAAGCATGTGTGCAATGAATATTATTTTATTTAAGCTTGCTTTATTTCTGTGTGGATTTGGAAGCTGGAAGTGAGTCTTTCATTGTTAGGTATCATTTTTGAGATGTGGCTCAGTGGGAGTAGGAGTGCTGTGCTCAAGCCCTGCAGGGAGATGTGTTCAGCGGGTAGCATGCTTGCTGTTTAAATACACAGAACGTAACCGTATTTCACTCTTGTTCGCACCATGAAGACTGACACAAAGAGTGAATTTAGGAGCACATTCCAGAGCTGCATGCTACCATCAATCTTCAAGTGATCACCAGCTGGTATTTGGGTGCACAATAAAAGTCATGTTTAGTGGGCTGAGCATAGCCTGGTGGATTAGAGTCCACTCAACTCTAAATCCTATTCTGCTGGTATTTTGCTTTTTGACTTAAGACATGTCACATAAACTCTCTGAGTTACATATGTAAAGTGGAGGTAACAGTTTGGTATTTATTTGACTGGGTTGTTTGTGGGTTGCACTTGGTAACGTACAAAAAAGGCTTTGAAATTAAAATGAAATAGCTGGAGGAAGTTATTTCAAGTGTGTTTCACATGCAAAAAGAGATATTTTTTTGTTTGTTTGTTTTATGTCCAGACTCTTCAGACTTAATAAGCTCAGCCAAAACTCTGGTTTGGATTTAAGAGATAACTTTTATGCTTTTCTGTTTAGATTTCATCTGAACGGGAAGCCATTTAAATAAATAAACCTTCTGCCGTCACTCACTCTGTGTTTAAACTAGACTTGCCATATTTATTCGGCAGGATGGCCATCTAGAATTTGGCCAAAAGAAGGAGAAAAAGTATAAGAATTCCTCCTCTTGCATGTCCACAGATATAAAAAAAAAATTAGGTAAAACCTACTTGTTTATATTCAACTCGCAGTTATGAAGTATCTCATGATTACAACAGTACCACTTTTAGATAATGGTAGGCTCTAACAGGAGTGAGCTGTTAGTTCATTTGGATGTGCTGAACATCAGCAAAGAGAAAAAGGAAGAGAATCATTGCTTCCAGGTAAAAGGCAGAAGAGTCAAGAAGAGTAACATACACTGCTAAAGTACTACGTGGACCTCTTACAGGTTCAGCATAGAAATAGCAGGTTCAGGGAAGGAGGGACTCAAACAGCAATCCAAAACTGAAGGGTGTTTAGATTCCTGACAGATTAAAATTGGGACACTGCAGGTATAGGATAGGAAGTGGTAGTGGACCGTATGGGATAGAAGTCAGCCACAGTCAACCACTTAACTCTGCAGCAAACTACTAATTGTAGCAGAGGATGATGCAAGTGCCCTCAGTATATGACTCTGTGTCTTTGACCCTGAAACAAAATAAAAATTGCACTAATTTTAAAGGCAAAATTCACAGATTGTGTCCTTTATTTATGCCCTGTACTCATATTTTGGAAGCACAAGCAAAATAAAGTGGCTATTCATTTAAAGCATAATGTACAAATATCTAGAACAAAGGAGATTTGTTTCATGATCAGAACAGGGAACTATAAGTCAGAACTCCTGGGCGCTTGCTCTCTGACCTTGAACAAATCTCTCACCCTCCATTTATGTCAGTTTAACCATCTGCTATATGTTTATAACAACACTTACCTGTCTTTCAGAATTACTATCAAGTTCAACTAATGTATGTTTGCTAAAAAAAAAAAAAAAATGACAGGCATTTTTATGTTCAAGGTATTATTCTAATTCATGTTCCTGCTAACCATTTTGGCTTATTGCATAATACATTTAAATCACTCCATTTTACAGGTACACATGCTTTAGTGTTTCTGTGTCATATAAAGTAATGCCGCTTAATGCACAATCCACTTCAGCTCCATTAAATAGATAATGCCATGAATTCTATTGTAGTAGAAAGGAAATCTCTACCATGTGATTGTGACAGAGTAAATAGAGACAGTTCTAAATAGCTTTTAATCAGAATTTGTTTACTAAAGGCATGTTAACTTCTCTAGATTTGCCCATGAGAAGGAATGCCAAACAGTGACCTTTTGAACTCTTTGCTTGAATGCAAAATATTTTTAACAGGTTTAAGTCTTTTAGCTGGTGTTTATTTAGTAGGGATTTCACTATTATATAAGACATATTTTGACGAGTTCACTTAAATAGCTTCACCTTCATAGCAGCTTACTGTATACCTCAACTCTTTATCAGTTATGAAAAATTAAAAGCAATTCTAGTAACTTCTAACTTTGTTAAACTGATCTCTCATAGCTGCTCCTCTTCCTTGGCTCTGTTTACTACTCAATGCTGGGTTATTGGGTGGTTTACTGGCACTGAAAGTTCCTAGAAGCAGGGGTCTCTTGCATCAGATACATATTGAGTGTAAAATAAATAATTTAAACTTATTTTTAGGTATTTTTGGTGGCAACTTATTGTAAAGCCTAAATATTATCCACTGAAGACACTACAATCTAGAGATACCTTTCTCATTTGTGCTACAAAGGTTATCAAATCTACTTTTTCTATGGGAATATCATTAGCCTGAGAATCACAACACTTTACACAACCGTGGGTTTTATTGTCACTGACCAGTAGTCTGTTGACCTGATTTTCCACTGCATTGCTCCAAATGTTCCACTCTCAACATCAATAAAATCAACAGAGAACCACTGGCATAAAATATGGTTAAAGCATTAAGAATCAATTCTTAGCTATCCAACCGTCAGAAATGCAGTCTCCAAATGTGTCAAATCTACCAGTTGTCTGCAAGTAAAATTTCAAAAATTGTTGAAATATGAGCTCATGGTGAGAAATGACCTAGAAGTTCAGATGCCTGGGCTCTACTCCTGGTATTACTACTAAGCTAGAGTGCAGACAGCCATTCTTAGAAATGTGGTTCTCAGCTTTGCAATGCCTGTCAGACTCTCCTTCTTGTACAGCAACCTTGAGAAAGAACTAAGGAGAGCACAAGTATCCAGCTTTTTGCAGGAATATTTCAGGCATTAGCCTTCTGCCTTTTTTCACGGCTACCACAGACCATTTGGTAAAGGTTGGTAAGGCCTGACCATGCATATCAGGCTCACCAAAGAATTGAGGCAGAGAAATGGTTTTGTTCTGCATGCCAATAAACCTTAGGCAGCCACCTCCTTCGCCAACCCAATGTAAAGAGAAACACTGTGCTGGGCACGCTCAGTAATACAGCTTTCATCTATGAAGATTTCTGATTATGAGCTAGGCTGGATTCTCCTGAATTAATATTCTGAATTTAGGCTCTTAATTCCCACCTAGATGTCAGTTTAGGTGCCTATCTGGTGATTGAATATGTTCCTGGTTACACATCCTTGCTATACTGCACTTCCCTTACTCTAAATTCGGGCATGTCATAGCTACTGTCATCTCTTCTACAGTAAACTCAGTACAGCAATGCCACTTTGTATTCCAAAATATGACTCCCAAAAGAATTCACCAATACCTGTCGATTTCATAACAAAGAAAACCTTTTGGAGTCTGGTGAAATATGTTTTCCCTTTTGTATTTCGTTCTGTTTCACATGCGCCATACTCAAATGCTCATGCAGATATGATATTGCTATGCTTAAAAGTCTAATTCCTGAGCCGAACCACTGGAGGCAAAGTGGGCTGTCCCGGACTTGTCACTGCCTGCCAGATGATCTGTCCCTTTATCACATCAAATCAATGCATGGTAGTCCAGAAACAGAACGATTAATGATTTACAACTTGTAAGATAAAGTACACACAAAGAAGTTCATCCACCAGTGTTCCTCATACCGAATGAAACGGTCACAAATCCTGCACTGCCAGAAAATACATCATCTTCTTCAGGCTTAAAACATGACAAGACAATGAGGGCAGCGTATTTTAGGCTTGGATATGAGAAAATGGAAATTTTAACTATCAATGACTACTCTGGGGAGAAACATTCTCCTGAAGGAGGGAGAAATAAAGTCATCATTTTCAGGTGTTTTCTGAAATGAAGAACAGTGACACAAGAACCTAACTCATCCACATGACATCATTTTGTCTTTTGTCACTGACGTCAACATTCTTCTGCAGGTTCCTGTTTGGTGTTTTTTGCTGGGTCTTTTTTGTTTTGTTTGGTTTGGTTTGGTTGTTTGGATGGTTTTTGTTTTCTTTTTTTTCTCTAAAGATTAGAAAAGAAGCCTGGATGATTAACTTAGACTAGATATCCAACATTTAGATGACAACACTAGAAGTAGGTGAATTTCCTCAATATGATAAAAATACAACTTTGGCTCAGCTGTACCTCAAGCGACAAGTGTAATAGTGACAGTAAAAAAAAACCCTCTAAAAACAGTTAACTAAGGGTTTTGTTTGTTTGTTTCAATGGTTGACTTTGGGCCATTGAAATAAAAAAGATCTAATTCTTTATAAACTCAGGAAAAAAAGGAGAGTTTATCAC
>NW_009218638.1:0-2045 GCF_000690835.1 Fulmarus glacialis
GAAGTCGGTTCGCTTCAGTAGTTCAGGCGCCTTCCTCTCATGGCTCCTGACCCCCTCGAAGTCCACTGGAGCAGTGCTGAGCTCTCCCCGTCTCTGCCTCCTTCACGTTCAGCACCAGACACTTACAAGGAGCTATTGCCTAGCACGCATTGGTGGCATCGGATCTTCGCCCGGGGCCTTGTCCACGCTTGCTGCCCTCGCTGTGGGCACCATCCCGCGCCACGTTCGCCTTCCTTCTCTGCCGTTTACCGGAGACCCCCAAGCGCGAACGACTATCTACGTGGCTCAGAGATGCAAATAAGGTGCAACGGCTTTTCCCCCATGCCAGCCTGCTCCTGTGCTATTTCTGCAGCTAAAGACTTTGAATTTAAGCCAGTGCTTTAGCTGTGCATCCCGCACACAGACTCCATTCTATGGGAAGCCAGACAGCACCTTGTCACAAGCATTGCCCCAGCTGCCAAAGTGTTGGGTTTTTTTAAGTAATGACTCAGCTCAAATCTGGGTAAGTACATTTTAAAATGCATTAATAAATAAACATGAGCTGTGTCTTAACTGAAAGTATTTTACAAAACCTGCCAAACTACACAAGTTGATTTTTAAACACAAAAAGGTGGAAGCACCTCCCCATCAACTTTGAAAGTCAAGGTGGGGAAATCCAAATCAATCGCCATTGTTAATCTTAATGCTTGAATGTATATCAAATAAAGAATATTTATTTTCAAATACTGTGTATTTGTTCTACCTTTAAAAATCAAATACAAAATCTCAACTACCTACTCACTAATCACTATGTTACTTGCAAATCAAACCCAAATATAAAACATCAGTTTTCTTTATCAAGCCATTGATTAATTAATGGCAGGTTTCAAAATGGCATTACCACACCAAGCACTTTAGTCAAAGCATTTAATCAGCAAGATTGAATGCAGGCCCTTTCCTGACATTTATTTTTAGGTAGAATTCCCCACTGATTCAGCCAGGAGGTCTTATTAAAATTTGATAGTGTGTTATGGCCCTGGATTAGGAAAGTTCAGCTAGTCAAGCGGCCACTCAGAATAATCGTACGAACCCAAGCAAGTGACAGCTACCCCAGGTGTGCAGTTTGTTTTATAGCTCACCGTCGGTAGCATAACTTAAAATCAGATCTTCAAGCTGTCCATCAGCTTATAAACAAGCATATCTCATCAGACTATGGGTTGCACGTCAAAACCTCCATGTTCCCAAGAGCCATCCTAGCCCCGTGTAGGGCTGCTGCACCTCCTCCTACAAGGCCCCAGAACAGGAGGACAGCCCTGGCCTTCAGCCACCTCAGCCCTTCAATCACAACTCGGACTACAAAGGAAAGTCATGCTTGACCAACCTGATAACCTTCTACAATGAAATGCCTGGCTTTGGTAGATGAGAGGAGAGCAAGTGGGTATTGTCTACTGTGACTTCAGTGTGGCTTTTGACACTGTTTCCCTTAAGATCCTCATAGGACAAGATGATGAAGTATGGGCTGGATGAGCAGAGAGGTGGAGTGAAAACTGGCTGAACAGCCGGGCCCAGAGGGTGGTGATCAGTGGTACAAAGTCTAGTTGGAGGGCAGCAACTAACAGTGTACCCGAGGGGTCCATACTGGTCTACTCCTGTTCAACATCTTCATTAATGATCTGGATGATGGGGCAGAGTGTACTCTCAGCAAGTTTGCAGATGACACAAAACTGGGAAGAGTGACTTCCATGCTGCCATCCAGAGGGACCTAGACAGGCTGGAGAAATGGGCCGACAGGAACTTCATGAAGTTCAGCAAGGGGAAGTGCAAACTCCTGCACCTGAGGAAGAACAACCCCATGCACCAATATATGCTGGGGGCCACCCAGCTGGAAAGCGGCTTGGCAGAAAAGGACCTTGTGCCCTTGCAGCAAAAGTGGCAAATGGTCTTCTGGGCTGCATTAGGCAAAGCATTGCCAGCAGGTGGAGGGAGGTGATCCTTCCCCTTTATTCAGCACTGGTGAGGCCACAACTGGAGCGCTGTGTCCAGTTCCGGGCTCCCCAGTACAAGAG
>NW_009218638.1:2289-19065 GCF_000690835.1 Fulmarus glacialis
GAGAGCTGGAACTGTTCAGCCTGGAGAAGAGAAGGCTCAGGGGGATCTTATCAATGCATATAAATACCCAAAGGGAGGGTGCAAGAGGACAGAGCCAGGTTCTTTTCAGTGGTGCCCAGTGACAGGACCAGAGGCAGTGGGCACGAACTGAAACATGGGAGGTTTCCTCCGAACATCAGGAAACACTTTTTCACTGTGAGGGTGACCAAGCACTGGTACAGGTTGCCCAGGGAGGTTGTGGAGTCTCCATCCTTGGAGATATTCAAAAGCTGTCTGGACAACTGGCTCTAGGTGGCCCTGCTTGAGCAAGGAGTTAGACGAGATGCCCTCCAGGGCTCCCTTCCAACACCAGCCATTCTGTGATTCTGTGGCCAAATCCTATGTACCCTGGCCTCCGTCCCCTCCTGCACCTCCTCTGCTTTGGGCTCTTTACGTCTAATGTGTGCTGCATTTACACCACCAGCACCTTTGGCCACTGAGCAGGTGCAAGTCACTGGCTCGGCCGAGTGGGGCCAGGCAATGCTGCTTTGTCATCATGTGCCAGCTAAGTCTGGTCACCTGCTGTCCCACCAGGCAGGTGTGCCTGGCACAGCACCGCGTTATTTCTGTATATCCTGCAGCCCAGGATCAACTTCTTCCATGTTGCAGGCAGCTCCACACCGGCGAAAATCTACCCCCTTGGTTAGTAGCCTATGCTTGGCTCCGCAGCCAACGTTTGGGCACACTTGATACACACATTCCTTTATAACAATGACTTGTGAGTCTTTAAGGTCTCACAGCATGGCTACTAGTTGTATGGTTAATGAGATTTGTAACTCCAATCTGATTTGCCATTTTGGAAAACTTCTAGTGAAAGGGAAGGGAAAAGGCATAGTAAAAAAAAAGGGGGAGAACATAATTTCACCTCTCAACCAAGGTGAAGCTACCAAAGACGGCAGAAGATCCCCCATGCAGCATGGCTGCTTTGCCCAAGCAGTGGTTGCAGAAGGCTGTATCACTTCCTCGGTTTGGCCAATACCATCCAGCAGCAGACTGCTTTGATGATGAGCTGTCCTCACAGGACAAGGAGCCAAATGCTCCCCCTTCATGTGACTCTGCAAAGAAAAGCCAGAAGGACGGGATTAAGCTGAGAATGCTGAGTTGTCCATGCGTTACAGATGAGACTACCAAGCTGCTACCACCCCACGTGGTAAGCAAAGCAATTCAGAGAGAGCTTCATTGAAATTAGTTGGGGGGAAGGGAGAAAAGCAGAGAGGAGAGTTGAGGTATTTTAAGGAGGGCTGAGGAAGGCAATGTGGTACAGAAGATCTTCTTTATTACATGGAGCACCAGTGGCATCCATGGGACTGTAAATCACAGGAAAGTGAAGTCGGAAGGGACCTCTGGGAGCCTCTAGACCAATCTCGTGCTCAAAGCAAGGCTAATTTCAGTCAGGGACGTTGTGCATGGACTTGCCTCATCAAGGTCTGAATATCTTCCTGCTGGAGGTTTCACAGCTTCTGGGCAGCCTGTGCTCCTTGCACACCGTGAGCTCCAGCTCCTAGCTCTGTGTCCTTCCACTGGGCACACTCCAGTCTGCCAGTCTCCCTCTGGTATGGGAGCTTTCAAACGTGTCCAAAGGAGAAGTCCTGCAGCTGTTAGCATGGTTTGAGACAAACACAAGGCAATAAATCAGGCAATCATCCAGCGGGTCCTGTTGCACCCTGTATCCTCCATTTCTCAGCCTATGGCTCCTGCAGAGCACCGTACAGCAGAGTACCATACAGCCCCTCAGGCTCCTCTCACACCCAGTATCTACTCTGTCCTATAGGTCCTCTGCGCTACACAGAGAAGAATGGTAAAGAAGAGATAACGGTGAAGAAAGGCCAGGACATTTTCTAGCAGCTTGTAACACAGAACAGTAGCAAGACACATCCGGTGGTGTACGAGAGTCCGATGCCAGAGAGGTCCTATCGCCAGGAGGCCACCACAGTGCACAGCACTGGCACGGTCCTGCTTAAACACTGGTGCAATTTTCAGCAGCTGCCCCAGAAAAGGGGGAAACCAAAAGGGCCAGCGGTATTGACCTGTAGGTGATGTCTACCATCAGACCCAATCGGGGAATGTTTCTGTTCCCGTGGAAAGCTCCAGGTGTCTGAGGGAGGAGGGGGCTGCCCCTCGCCCAGACCAGCTCTTGCATCCCGTTCACTGCTCCCTTCTACAGATGCTCGTGTCAGCACCAGCCGGGGAAAAAAGGGGCCAGAGGCTGAAACCCCTGCAGGGACCGCTTTTCTCTGCCGCGGCGCAGGCTCGGGCGCACATCAAACAACAGCGCAGGAGAACCGACCCCCCTCCTCAGTGCTGCCGCCCCCCTCCCCTGCCGCGGCCCCGCGTTCGCCGGACGCGGCTCCCATGGTCAGGTGCATGTGGGCAGGCAGCTGCGTCCCAGCAGACCTGACGGCCCAACTGGGGCTTATGCCAGCTAATATAGGCATATTTTTAAGTAATCCCACTTCATTAGCTACTTTTCCAGGGGCCTCAGCATATAATGAGTGAAATCCATTAGTCATCTGACAGTTCTAGTTATTCTGCATGTCAAGTCCTATCTCTTCATTTATATATCCACACTGGTGGTGTGCTAGTTGTACCCCTCCACCTACTCAGTGCTAATTTAAGAGTTGTTGGTTTTGGCTCACAGTGATTGTGTCCATAAAAAGTTCAGTTTCCTCCAAAAAAATTTAAAAGGAAGCAGAACATGGGACTGAGCAGAAACCCCCCCTTGCTAAACACCATTTGCCCAACATCAGCAAACCTTGTTTTCAGGTAATTTAGCAGAAGTAAAGCATCTTCCTATGAAGATTCTGTCTATGAATGACTGAGTTGCAAAAAACATAGTCGTTTTTGACACAACTGGTAGATGGGGCATACAGGAGTAGCTCACTCAGAAAAAACAACTTGGCAATTCACAATGAACAGAGTATAACTTACTGCAAGGACGGTAATTCCGTGACTGGAAACATGAAATAGCATTTGCTCATTGAAAAATTTGTATGGATGAGGAAAACTCAAAAGCAACGTTCTGTCTCTACTCCAGACATTCCTTGTCTATTTGTAAAATTAATTATCTGTAAATAAAGCATTTTTCTTTTTGTGATGCATGCTTTAATATTTCTCCTCTGCATAAAAGACTGCTCTTATTCCTGAGTAGTGCACTCATGTACCTGAAAGAGAGGAATGGCAGAGGACATTTCAAGTTGAAAAATTGAAAAAGGAGTAAAAAAATTAGGGAAATTGTTTTTTGAAAAATAGTTGTAGACTGTTACCAGTACATCCTCTCAAGGATGTGCTGTTGCATGCATGTAGGCTGACATTTTGTGTCCTTCACACAGTTAGCAGAAGGATTGCTTACCATCAAACTCCTAACCAGGCCATCAAAGTCGGATTGAATTAGGACTTGTCCTGTACCAGTGAACTTGATGCCTTCTACTTATTTTCCCATTAGTTTTGCCCGCAGCTTAAAAAAGACATTCACCACAAGCCAGAAGTTGTTGCCTTCTTTTTTTCTTTGAAAACAGGAACAACAATGAATAACGGGGGTTTCTTTCTGGCTTTTAAATAAAGTAACTCAGGCTGGTTCAAGACTGTGAAAACCATACATAGACAGTAACTATCCATGCTTAGTATCCCTTTTAGCAGGGACGGTCTGCTTCATGAGTGCTAAATATCTATTACCCCTTATAGTTCCTTAAAGAAGCTCTCCCAGGCCTTTGCATGCTTGAAAAATTATAATAATGCCTTCCCTGTTTTTTTCAGCCAGTATTTGTCTGAATAATTTTCAGGCTACAGCAAGACTAATAGTGGAATTGCATCCTCGCACATCTAGGATTATGTAAAAGAGGAGATGCATTTGATGAATTATTGTCCACCTTAGCCTCTCTTTTGAAAAATGCTGTTATCTATGTTCACTGCCAGTTGCAGGTGAAGTGGTATGTAAAATCACAGAGTACTTTGGATAATGGCGAAGTCTGAGCTTTCCCGGGGTATGATTGCTCATGTCATAAGGACACATATGGGGAAGGCAATAGCCTTCGCTTCCAATCCCCTTTTTGTTGTCGGTTTGTGGTATCAAAGGGTTTCTTTCAATGTCACTGCTAATTTATGGATAAAGAATGCATTACTGGAAAGCCTATATGAGGAGGAAAAAAAAAAGGACCATCACTGAAAATATTTGTCTCTTGTTGGATTAGCTTAACCCACACATGTAAACCTAAGCAAAATCTGTGTTATTGCATTAGCCTTTTAGTACTGGAAACCTGGCCTCAGCCCTGATGTAGGTCACAGACAGAAAATCATTCCCTGTCCTTAACTAAATCCCAAAGGGGATGTTTGCCCTTGCGACCACCTCACTAAAACCCCAGCAGGCTTTGGTCCCAGCCCTGCGTGGCTGGCTTTTGCCTTTGTGAAAGGAACCACAAGGAACCGACGAAGGCCGGCAGAGGAGAGGAGAGGGGTGGCACACTTTGTGGCAGCGTCTTCCTCTTCTACGCTTCCGTCTGCAAACACAGTAACAGAGGTGTGGGATAAACCAGCAGGAGACTTGTGTGTTGAGTGCATGAGTGACAATTTCATAGGGAGCACCAGTGCTGTCTGAAACATCAAGGATGCACTTTAAGAGGATAGAAATAACCAAAATTTTGAAAGCTAAATGCAAGGGGAGTGCCTACATGAAAGATACCCCTTATAAATGGCAAAGCAAGAGACAACCTACCGGACAGACAGCACGCTTTGCCATCAGCAGACACAGGCTGGGAGCACGGATTTCTGGGGCGCCTCTAGGCAGGTTAACCACTCTCATTTCTTGTCTTAAGATGCAGCTTGATACTATATCTAAGCCACCCTTAACAGCAAATGACTGTGCAAAGGGGCAGCGTTGGTCCTGCTCCCTCACTGCTTGCCTTGCACAACCTGATCCTCCAGTAAGCAAGCTCAGTCACCCAAAAATTAACTCTGCAAAACAAGACATCAGCCTTCTTGGTCTAGCCCCCTGAGCAGGCTGGAAGGACAGACAGGCAGGGGCTGGTATTAGGATAAAGGAAAGGAGGAACTTCCCTTAGCAGATAGTTGTTACACTGGTTTAGCTATAACATAAAGCGTACAGCAAGTAGTGCCACGAACAGTGGTGTCGGTGCAGCAAAAGGGGATGGCGGAGGTAGGACTGGGTGGGAAAAGTAGGGAGGAGCCAGAAGACCCTCGAGGTGCCATTGCCATTGAGAAAGGCATAGCGTAAGCCTGCAAATCATGTGTTTGCAGGGAGAGGCAGTTTGGTTTGGTGTTGGGTGGTTGTTGGTTTTTTTCACTAGATCCATCGATATTGTCGAGAAACAGAGCAGCTTTCAGGCACACAAGCCCTTCCTCATTTCTGTAACAGAAGCAGCAATCTTCATGTTAAGAACAGATTGAGATGAGTGGCTCTGGGTTTAATTGAATGATGTTAATCAGCTGGACAATTTGAGAACAAGTTTAGTCAGTACTTGTGAAGTGCTCACAAGGGAGAGGTGGTAGGAGAGGTAAGTAATACTGCTTGTGGGATACTGAGGTGCTAGTAGGAGGGGAGCATCTATAATATATCTTAAAAGTTACTATCTTCTTTATAGCTGAGATGTCTTTTTAGCCAGTAGGTTTGTTAATTCCAGATTCACCTTTTGAAAGTGTTTTGTATGTTCCTCTGAGTGTCTGTTTTATGCAAAATGCACCACCCCCCCACCCCCCTTTTCAGTTTGGGCCATCTTTCTCTGTGGGCTGTTTGTAGGAATTAGTTCTGGTGACTGGTGGTTGCCTGGTTCCCCCATGTTATTTCTTCAAGGGCAGTGGTGCACTGAGTGGCGTGGACATCCTTCTGGTGCGTGCACGTGCGTGCTGGCCCCTGACTGCTTTGCTGGTTGGAGATGGGTGATGGCAAGTTTTGCAGCCGGTGCTGTGCAGTAATCCCCCTTACGGGGAGGCCTAGGGAAGAGCTCGGCTGAGTAATTCAGGAGAGGCTCTGCTGTTCTGCAGAGATGATGTCTAAGAAATACCTGTATGAGTAATAAGAATGGATTTTAAGAAGTCATTTTATCTCGAAGGTGGTGTTACTCAGCTTGTAAGTATGTGGGTGCCTACAGACGTAGCCCTCAGTGTTCCTGCTGGCTTGCTCTGTAGCATCACCTGGTGGTAGCAGCAAGGAAAAATTATCCCTCCAGCACCTCTCATTTTTGTATCCTCCGTTACTGCAGTACCTCATAACCTCCCTGCCTCTTTTTCTTCTCCCCACGACTCCTTCTTCTCCTCTAGGTAAGTTATTCCTCCTGCAGTGACTGGAGTCAGAGGAAGAAACTCGATGAGCACTTGGTTCAGGTGCCTCTGAAAGACTGCTGGTCCCACAACTGGCATTGTGTGAAACTTACCCCTTGCTAGAAGGTCAGCAAGGGCCAACATATCTCTGAACCTGTTTGGAGAACTGCGTGGGATTTATACAGCCCACAGGTTTCAGCAGTCCTCAGTGGAGGCTGTACATCACGCTATTACTGTCTGGAGAGCAGATACAGTAAAACTTAAATGAGCGTTGGCTCGTGCTACAGGGCTGAATTTCCCCTTTCAGCCTGAGCAGTGGATGAAAAAGGCATCTCACCCTTGCTCCGCGGCACACGGAGAGGGGCAGTTGCTGCAGGCCTGCTGCTCCCACGCCAGCTGAGTGTGGTGAGGGGCAAGCAAGCAGCAACCAGCCATGCAGAGTTGGGACGCTGCTCATCAGCACCTTAGTCCGGCACAAATCTCTGTGGGAGAAGGGGCACAGATTTGCTCTGCACCTGGAGCATGGGGGGGACAGCGACTGGGGGGCTGTGTTGCCATCAGATGGCTTTCTTGCAGTAGGTGAGCACCACCACGTTTGTGTTTATCTGGTGAACTTGGACACTGATAACTGTGGGGACGTGGTGGTTCTGGCTTTGGCACGGGCCATTACAAACTTGCCCTGTTACCTGCTCGGGTGGTTTGCTGAGCTGAGGTCTGGGCTGCTGCACGCCTGGCTTTGTTACCTTCCCTGGGTGGACTCGGGAGAAGCTGGGCATGCCTCAGCCCTGGCCGCACGGAGAGATGATTTCAACCTGTGTGCTCCCCAGCCCGTGTGCCGCAGCAGCAGGGCACTCCCCTGGGGAGAGCGTTCAGCACAGCTCTTCATAACTTGTTTTCCTGATTCCTAAAGCTGACTCTGAGCAGCATGGACATCTGCAGGAACATACTCCCAGAGCAAGTCTTTTGGACGTAGCTTTGCAGTCCATCGGACGTGCCTGTCAGCCCTGTCTCCTGAAAGGGCTACCTGAGGAAACATGCTTGTAGCCTGCAGAATGACAGGGGAAAGGGACAGGTGGCCCCGCTGCTCAAGGGTGAGCAGGCTGCAGCAAGCCTCACCCAAACCTCCAAGCCTTCTGTCCCCAGTGATGTCGAATCAATTTGCCTTTCTGAGGCAAATTTACAGCCCAAGCATATTTATGGAGAATTAATCATACTTTACCCCATAACGGTTTGGTGTCAGGACCGTGAGACATAGAGAAGCACAAAGCTGCTTATGAAAGCATGAAAGGACAGGGAGAAAGTACTCCTGCCCTTCCTGTCTAAATCATTAGCCTGGAGCTTTTCTTCCTCAAATATTAATGTTTTCCTGATTACCTGCTCCTTATGAAAAGGTGATTGTGCCTGCGGACTCTTTGAATAATTCATTTAAAATATTAAAGCTAGAAAGAAGTGAACTTTTTCTTAACAGTGGGTTAGAGCATGGCCTGCCCATGCCGTCCTTGCCCAGGGGAGGAAAGCAATGGGAAGCATTCCCAGCATCCTAGTCCTTTGGAGATGGCAGTACAGAGAGCAAAAACTGTGGTCAGAGTTGCTACAGACCATCTTCTCCCACGTGCCTGTAGGTGTGGGGTGGGGAAGGCAGGCAGGAATTGAGGGGGGAAGGGAGGGAGGGCGGCTCAATGAGCTTTTCTTCAATTTATCTAGATTTTTAAGTCATGCTTAGCATCATTGCTTCTGTAGGTAGCCACTGATGGGGTCGCTGCCTTTCCTCAAAATAAACAAATTAAGCAGACAGTGCAAATCTGTGTCATTTTTTACTCCTGCTACCTGTGGTGCCACAAGCATCCCTGGTGTAATACCTCTTTTTTTTTTTTCATGGCACTTCCCAAGGTCAACCAAAAACATGGATTCACCTACTGCAATTTAAGATGCAGTTTAACAAGTGGTTGGACAGATCAGATATCACATGCTTTGAGCAGTAGCCCAGGCATTCGCACCTATAGTCCCTTTGGAAGGACATGGTCTTGAAAGGGATGTGAGATATGGTTAAGATGCGCTGGAAGGTGAAGGATGAGGTGGCAGAAGAGACAACTCCTTGCATATGTGTCTCGCCTAAATTGGTGACTCTTGGCCACGGTGGGAAAGTACCGGGTTGGTTCTCTATTGCTAACTCAGCTTTGAACATGTGCTGGCAGGAGGAGAGAAGAGACTATGGTTTATAGGGGCTTGGAAGAGGACAACTGCTGCTCTGACCCTGGGGCAGAGGCTTTGACTCATGTCATGTCTCAGTGGCAAAAGCCCACCACAACTGCTGTATGGGTGGCTCCAGCCCTGGAAGGGAGGAAGGTCCCAAAGTCTTCACTGTCACCTTGGACTATGCTCACACTGCTGGATGGAAGAAGAGCAAGGACTGATTCCTAGCTTCGCAGCTAAACAGCACATCCCCTGTGCTCGGCTACGGGCTAGCCCACTCTGTTGGCAGATTTACCTTGGAGGGGCTGATTGAAATGATCTAAAACATTGACCTAATAATTACTCGGTGCAGATAATCAGGAATCCGGTGCTTGAACTTACTCCCTGGTCTTCCCGTACTCAGCAAGTGTAGACACACCTTCTGTCTTCTTGAGGAGCGAGGGACAAAACTGCTACCCTGCAAGGACTCTCACAAGCCAGAATACGTGCTGTAAGACTTGGGGGAAAAGGCAGAAAGCAGGTGAAACCAGAGTCCGAGTTAGCTTCTCTGGAGATGCTTCCTCTGGGATGATGTCAAGATGGGACAGTTTTAAACAATCCTTTGATTTTGTGAATTCTGGCTTTTTTGAGTTTTCTGCCTGGACTCTAAAGCTCTGAGATGCTTTGATGTAGGCAATTTGCCAGTGCAGTCTTGGGCAGCTCAGGACCCCAGAACTGGCTGGGCTGAGAGCATACCCATCCATCCTGCCCTCGCTTGCTGTGATGGATGTTCGATCCCACCTCAGAGGGGACCAGAGGGTGCAGGTGTTGCTGAATGCTTGTGCCTATTGATTTGTGTTTATTAGTCACATTATTTTTATTTACACAAGTGCTTTTGCTGTCCTCCCATAACTCAACCCTGTCAGGCTAATGCAGGTAATAAGTCACTCTACCCTCTGAACCCAGCAAATGATTTCTCCATGATGGGCGCTTGTTTTCCTCCTACACGGAAAAACTACAGTCTGTGTCTGTGCCGGAAGTGGAGGGAGCAAAATGGCTCTGTGCCAAGCTTAGTACATGTGACCAGCCATAAGCACTGCTCTCGCAGGGTTTGGCTGAGCGAGAGGAGAAGAGGAGGCAAAAACCTCGGAGGTTTCTTGTGGAATTCAGCCCCTGCAGTGTTAAATGGGCGCCGGCGCTGCCCCTGAGCCCTTTCGTTACTAAATCTCGTTACGGGATTAGGTCGTCTGTGTCCTTAGCATTTTGCTCTCATTTTTGAAGCAGGGTGAATTGTTTAGTGGCCTGTGTAATCGGGAAATGGTATGTTGGAGGAGCCAGGTGTTGCCTAAACTGATATTCCCATCTCGTGCACGCAAGAGGGCTTTTGTTACATAGGGCTCTTACGTTCCCTGGCTTCCCTCTATCATGGAGAGGTCCTACATCTTGCCAAAGGGTGAGAGATCGCATCCTGCCATTTTTACTGAAGCCGTTGACATTATATGATTATTGCAGTATTAGAAAACTCACTAAGTATCTCTGTGGCATTCACTTTGAAATCCTTTTTTTCCCCACACAGACCATGTGAACATGACAGACTGGTTCCATGTTTGGCAATGGATGGGGTTTTTTCCCCCACAAGCAAGTCCTTATGCCCCTTGGTTTTATTACAGTTTGATGTAAGATGCCATATAAAGATTTCCTCTGTGTCCCCAGAGGGATTAGAGCAATCATTTGTATGAACTTGAAGGCTTTCTGATCTCTTTTCAGTCTAGCTGTTTTCAACCTTTGTAAGACAGATTATCTCTTCCAGAAAACTATCAGCTATCCTCCCCAAAGATTCATCAAGGTTTCCAAATAACAAACCTAATTTTAAAAGGGCAGATTTACTTTTGTTGAGCTGATAAGCCTACATCATTTCTTTCCTTTGCTTCCTCAGACCCGTCACCCACAAATCTTGATGTTATCAAGCATATCCAACAGACAATTAGGTCTTAGCCAAGTCCTGCTTTTTCCGGATGGTCTGAAGCTAGAATCTGTATAAAATGGGATTAGACATAAAGCATGTTGGCTGGCTAAAGGGATATGCTGGGAGGAGGGCAATAAGGAGCCTACCACAACAGTTCTTGTTTAATGGAGCAAGGACCGTCTTCTCAAAATGTTCCTTTTAGGTCTTATTTTAATTGAAATGGACTGATCTATGCACCAACAGGGAATTAAGCATGACTTATAAAACCCTGCCTGGCTCAGCTGGGCTTCGGTTCCTCACGGTCCCTACATCTGAATGCCTGGCAGATAGGTGCAAGGGTTCCCCACCGAGGACTGCCTCTGAAGAGCTAAATACTTCCCAGGGCCTAACACCAGCAACTCGCAGAGTGCTGGTTCTACTCAGCAGGGCCCACCTGAACCCAACACTGCTAAAAATCAAGTGCCCCAAACTGGGATGAGATGGGTTGCAGAAACTCAGTGGCGTTTCAGAAAAGCTGGTGGTTGGTCTGCTGGTTTATGAGGCACAGCTGGAATTTCTTCTCTTGCCTTCGGGTTTCCTAAAGAAGGATGAAGATGGTAATATTTACATGAGAGAGGGCAGGGGCAGTCGTGTATGTATAAAATAATGGTAATCTTGCTTCTTTTTCTAGCTACTACAAATTTTCCAGTATTTTAGCAAATGAAGAGTAGAAGTACTGTGGAAGGTAGAGTCTGTCAAACGAAACCTGGACCACTAATGCCATCCAGTGGCTGACACACACTAACACACTTGCCATCGCTAATAAACCCTGAATTGACTGGAACAAACATTAACTCTAAACTCTTCCCCCCATACTGTTTACAATCGTTCACACAGCGGTTTTTTGCAGTTGGTCCCATCAGAGCCCAGGCTTATATTGAAAAAATGTAAGAAACCACACACATATTGTATCTAGCTTGTTTTAAGCACATTTTTCCTTTCCCACTCTGTTTTCTTTAGAAAGTATCATCTAGAGCTTACTTTCTGTGAATTAATCCCCGTAAATGTTGTACATGCTTCTGATTTTGTATCTGATCTTTCTTCATGCACCTGATGCAATAAGCTGTCCTGCCCTTTTACAGTGAGTGCCTTCAGCCAAGAGCCATAGGGGAAATGTATTAAAGTGAATTTGGGGTACGGAGCAAAACTGACTTTTATTTGTTTCTGCGATGGTGTGTTACACAGTCACACACTGTTGCCCCTACGTAGTTCATGTAGCCCCTATAAAACAGCTAGGCGCAACAGGAACGCTCAGTGTCGGCTGGCAGGAGGCAAGGAGAAAGCTGTAGTTGCAATGGCTTGTATTAGAGAGATTAGCCCGGCACCTTCTGCTACATCCTCCAAAAACCCAATTAGCTAACCGCCACCACAGACAAATCGCAGTCATCTGCATCCTGCTCTGGTCTGCTCCTCTCCCACATCTGCTGAGACAGAGCAGGCAGAGCCGCAGGATCACGAAGCCTGGGCAGGACATGTCTGTGCATCCGCTCAAGCGTTTGTGCGGGGGACTCGCCGCGGCTCCCAGCAGAGCCCTAAAGGACGCCATCCCCTGCTTCCAGAGCGAGGGAAGAAAGCAGAAAGGTGGTGCAGTGTGGGGAATTTTCCTTCTGCTTTCAGACAGAAAACGTTTCATTTTTTTCACTTCCCCAGGGGGGAGGAAGTCCTGGCCTGGGCTACCTGGACAGTCAGGCTGCTGCCTGCTCTCATGGAGGAGGAGTTTGGTGTGCAGAGGTTGCTGAGGTGAAAGCAATGAGAAAACTCTGTAAAGAAGCAGGGTGGTGGCTTATAAGAGAGAGGAGCTGAGGGTCCCACAATCAAACTAAAGCAGGGATGGTATCTGGGGAGATAAGGGGCATGACTCACTGACCAGCACAGAAGTGATCCTTCTGTGATGGGAGCTCTTGTGGGCTGAGGCCGTGCTCTACACATGGACCTGAACAGGTAGGCTAAAGGCTCCCCCGCTATCTCCAGGTGTACAGCAGGCCCTGGGCATCCAAATAATGTCTTCTGTGCTGGCAACAAACCATCTCAGAGGTACCGCCCGCAGGCCCTCAGCTACTCAGAGCCAGGCACAACTGGGATATACGACCTGAAAACTCTGCATGGGTGCTGTCTCCACCACAGAGATCAGTTGTAACCAAGATCACAACAGGGATGTTGATCAGAAACATGAGGGCATTGTGCACATAGGTGATACAGCTGAACTGGTTGTGCACAAATTGCCTCTGCTGCAAGTTCCCACAGCATAGTGCAGCAAACCCACCACGGTGGCAGTGATTGCTCCTCCTGCAGATGGCAGGGTGAAGACAAGTGTCCCCCCGGTGACCCAGGAATAGCTGCTGCGATTGCTGTTTCTTCAGAATACAGTCACGATGCTCAGGATGTCACGAAAAGCCAACAGCTCCAGGGGAAATTAGGCAGCAGACGGCTTTGCACGCCTCCCAGCAGCAGTCACTTCAAGGTACTCGCCAGCTCTGAACTGCAGTAACCCCGGTCGGTGAGTGCCAGGCACTGCCAGAAAGCGGCACTGCCCACCCATTGCTGAAATAAGGGAGGGGCCCAGAGAGAATGAAAATTGCACATCCAGAGCTAGTGCCGTGGAAGTGGCCTTCCACGTCCTGGAGCGAACAAGCTGCTGTTGATCATTACACCTCTGCAGGATAGCATGTTCCTACCAGGAGCACCTCTGGTGCGTGCCCAGATCCCAGTGCCACAGCCGGCACTCACCGGTGGCAGCTGGGACTCACTGTAAAAAAGGCACGAGAATTACTTTGTGGAAGCTGGCTGGCCCGGTTGTTCACCAGAGGGGTGCCAACTGAGGCTGCAATGAACATTCATGGTGAGGATTTGGGTCTGGAGAGGTGTCTGGCACTCCACGGCGGGCGTTGCACTGCACTCACCTGTGCCGAGCAGCTCCTTCAGTCTGCCCTGAACAGAGGTTGCCATTGTCCCTCAGACCTCCTGGCATAATTGCACGTGGAGCTGCTCCTTAACCACGTTATGTCAGAGTGATCCTAGAAAATCCCTGGCTATTAAGTGTGCAAATTAGCCTGGATCATAGTGACAGGACCGGATTAGGGAATAACTATGCATGAAGTCAGGAAGCAGTGCTGCTCTCCAGCAACTGGGTGCTGTAACCTTGTCTTCCTCCACAGTCGTGGACGGACCGGCATAGCCGAGCGGTTTGCAGGCATGTGACGCAGTGGGCCGCCTGCCAGGGACCGTTAGGAGGTTTAAATTACTCCGGTTCTGGAAAGGTACAGGGACTGTCCCGCCGAGCCCACGTGCCCATTCAGAGTCCCCAGCACCGATGAGCTGGGGAGCGTGCTGACAGGGCTGGACGTGGTTCAATGCAGACGCAGGTTTCGGTGGATGCCGCACCCTTCCAGAACAGTGACAAAGCTTGGCCCTGGCAGAGACCTACAGGCAAGCTTTTAAAAGTCTCTCGACACTTACATGTGAATGTGGAAGGTGACTTTTTCTTCTGTCCGCCAAAACCAACAGTCACAGTGCCCGAGTCCTGACTGGGAGCTTGCATATCTGCTCTGGCCACATTTTATGAAGGCATTCCAGATCACACAAACCCAGAGGGACGATGGTTTCCAGTGTGCATACTGGGTGCAAAGTCTGCAGGCTTTCTCCTGTCGTGCACTTCATCCTTTTGGCAAGGCTGGAGATGTCTGCTGACCTACGGAAAAAGTTTCCTAACAGATGCCAAGTGGTCACATAAATATTAATTACGCCGTACTGCGGAACTTGTATTACAATACCTGGCTAATGCATTTCACAGCTGCATTCCCACTTATTAATTGCTTATATTAAAATAGCACCCAGAAGCCTCGTTTCACTGACAGCTGTACAAACCCAAGCTGAGTTCTGCTTCTTCCTCATGAAAGAACTTGGCTGCTCCCCAACCACCCAGTGTCCCCAGAGAAGAAATCACGTGTTTAAAAATCCAAATAAAAACACATCTTTGTTATTCTGGAGACCTGCCTAGATGTAATCTGTTTGGCAGTCTTGATTTCCCACTGCAAAAATGGGATCGTTTACCCTGTTGTATCATTTAGGTATTTTCTAATTTCATATTAATTAGCATTTTCACTGTGGTTTTGTACTGAATCAAACTATTGCATCTCCAGGATTACCCAACACAGCTGAGTTAAGCAAAAAAAAAAAAAAAAAATTACAAATCACCTCATCCTTTGGTGTACTGACACCTGCTGTACTACTAAAATGTAAATGTGGTAAATCTCGAAGAGAGAGTGCAGAACATTTTGTGTCAGGGAGTGCTGAAAAGTATATCCAAATGAAACTGCATGGGAAGTTACCTCTGGCATATGCTTATGTGGGTTGGGATTTGCAGAGCAATTATATATCAAGCGACATTAAGAGTTTAGTTACAACTATAAGGCCTTTTACAAATAAAATCCTAGCTAAAAATCTAAGAATAAGCTTTTCTTTTTCTATGCTGTGAATGAGATCCTTAGTAGGTCATTATATATAACATATATATAGTGTATGAAAAGGTACAGGCTTTCTTTGGACTTTATTGATTTTTATCCTATTTGATATTTTAAATATATTTTCTTAATATATATTTATACACACATACACACACAATGTTTTAGTTGCATCCATTTAGGTACCTGGACCCTTTCAGTGGACAAAATAACATTCCTGAACGCATAAACATTTTGACAGTCTCTAATTTTAAAAAACTTCTTTCAGATGACCTTTCTGGGCAATGTTCTGTCTTCGACCAGTTTCAAAGGTAATTTTTTCATTTTTTCATGACAAAAAACTTAATCACCAATAAACTGAAGTGTGCTTTGCTCTGTAGTCCTGGTTCTGCTCCCCCGCAGAAGCAGCCTTGCCAGCCACTACCGAGTACCTTCAAACGCGTGCGCCTACCTGTTTTCCTCCCGACAGCACAAATGCCCGATAAGCGATGGCCGCAATGCCGGAGCTCGAGCACCTCCTGCTCTGCTGCTCCTGGGCTTGGCGTGGGGCCAACAGAGAGCCTGGCGTCACGCCAGGGAGCTCTGCTGGTGCGGCCTCAAGAGATGCCTGTTTGCCAGAAACAGGGTGAAGGACTCCCAGGACTTTGGTCTGCCCTACGTTTGCCATGCCGACGGTTCTGTGCTCCCATGAGCACAAACCCTTTGGGCCTGATTTTTGCTCCAGTGAATCCAGCTGCAGCACACAATCCTGGGGTTTGCCTCCTGGCCTTCTGCCCCACTCCCCGAGAAGTGGCAAGAGGTGGGGGCTGTGGGGGGCTGCCGTGGCTGGAGGAGAGGTGCCCGTCACCTCGGTGGGGTGCACACCAGGGCAGCTGTTTTCTGTGGCTGCTGGTTGTGGTTATGCTTCACTGCCTGTAATCCAAGAGGGCAAATAAACTGCTTGAGGCGGGGAGTGTATGAACTGAGGCTGATGGAGCAATGCTACTTTAAAATAGGTACGTGCAGGAGAATAAGGCCTCAAATTACGGTTTTTATCACCTCAACCAAAACATTCTTTTGAATTTTTAATAAACGGTTCAAGCCCAGTAAAAAAAAAAAAACCTAGTGAACACTTTAAAAAACATTTTAAACTTCAGCTATGTTTCCCCACAATACAGTTTGATTGCAGTCGTCACTGTGCTATAGCATCAGCTCTCATAAAGACCTCAGCAAATTATTTTTTGTGCAAACACCCAGAGAATCCACAGGATCCACGTGTGCATCCATCCCATCTTGCTTATGACAATCCTGCCAGTCACCGTTAGCTGCTTTGTGCTCCCAGTTTTAGCCTGTCAGGCTGTTTTGATGGGGAAACTCCCGAGGGGTGCCAGGCATGCGGGAGCTCCGTCCCGTGAGTTCTGAGCGAGGCACTGCAGGAACGGCCGTGCCTGGCAGGAACTCCTCATTTTCTCATGGTTTTTTTTAGCCAAAGGTCACACAGCCTTTTGTGCAGAAATGAACGTCTACGGTTTCTCTCATAAGCTACTTCTGCTGTTTTAGGGAGACAGAGGCAAACAGTAAGGCAAACAGCCTTACTAATATCATTAAAAAATTGTCAGCATTTTAGCGCAGAGCTGGCAGCTGCTAGAAACCCCGGTCTGAAATCCCCATGGCAGCAGGCACTGCCAGGAGCACCCTCTCCTGCAACTGCTGCTGCCCCACGCAGGCACCTACTGCCCAGTTCCTTCTGAGTGTGCCCGTACGGGGTGCATGGGCGAGAGGGGATGTTGAGCATCAGTTTTGCACTGCTTTCACAGACCACCCGCTGCCGACTTCCATTCGTGTGTGAGC
>NW_009218638.1:19096-22381 GCF_000690835.1 Fulmarus glacialis
TTGAATTCACTAGAAATGCACACTGGAATAACATGCACAGGCTTTGGTACTGCATGAAACATTTAAAGTCCAGCCCCTGGTGAATGTTAACAAGCCAGAAAAAAAAACCTCAATCAATGGACAGACCTTGAATAGCACCAGTGCCCTAGAAGGGTTGTAGTAACTTGCGGCTGCAAGCCCCATGCTGGGTACAAAGGTCTTCATCAACATTTACACAACCTCTCCTTTGAGTCTCATGTTTCAAGTTTACTCAGCTTGTCAAGCAACAGAGGATGAGGGACTTGCACCAGACAGATTAGCTCAGTTCCACTATTAGAAGTGAATGTTATTTTTAATCTTGTATGTTCCATGTAAAGGCTTTCCAGTTGACACTATGTTAATTACATGAATACTTCGTTTATCAGCACCATGCCTTAATCGGAATGGCAGGCTTTCCACTAGGGAGCCATCATCACAAAGTTTCTAGTGAAATAATGCTTAGTAATTTCCACAGCACTTCTCATCTTCAAAATACTATACAAATATAAACTCAGTTAATTACCTCTCCCAGCACCCTTTCAAGGTATGGAAGTGTCGTTACCCACAACAAATGGGAAGACTTTAATGACACACGATGTCTTGCCCAGGACAACACAAAGGCTCAGGGTTTGATTTGGTTCCTCAGCGTATGTACCTAGTGCTCTTTGAGATGCTGTAGAATGCCTTCAGGGATGCACAGGGGGCTGGCAGGTAGGGAACAGCTGTAGCAGCTAGAGGCCAGAGGAGATAGCCTGGAGTATCTCAGATGGTGCTAGACACCGATGTGTAGACAGCTGAGTCCGGTGACAGAGCAAGCATTAGACAACAGGAGATTCCAGCATCTAGACTATAGGATCCTAAAGGAAAAAAAAAACAAATCAACCCACAAGTCTCTTCCAGACCACTTATAATACAGAATAATAATCTACATGTGGTTCACCACTCTCCTTACTGAGCAAGCCTGAACAAACACGTGTATATTGTGTTCTCTGCATTAGGTGACTCTCAAATGCAGCAAGTCATCTATGGTGCCACAGCGCAAGGTCACACTAACATCGGAAATGCAGCTTCCGCCTTTCCACAGACAAGGTCTAGATGACAAGACCATGCAACCCATCCATTACAGCACTGGGAAGCCACTGCTCATCACCTTCATGTAACAGGGGTTACTCAGCTGCTGAGCTGGAAAAATGGGTTAAGAATAGCTCAAGATCTGCTCCAGAAGCAGGAGGGACTGCTCTGATCCAGCCTCGCTGGGATTCTCAGTTGCTAGAGCACAAGGTCATGGAGAAGAGACAGTTGTCTGCTTTCCTGCATGCTGGGACGAGCACACCTGTACTTATCTCACCAGCGGTGTCCCCTCCAGAGACACACATCCAAGGACATAACAGGCCCTTATGAAGGACCATTATTCAAAATTCATGCTGCTTCTGTTTACTTTTCTTAATGTAAGAGAATAAACATAAAAAATTACATTAATGCAGATTTGTGGACAGCGACCTTGATGAGCGAGCACCTATGCACACAAGCTCAGGCGATCTGGAGTGGTATTTACCACTGCAATTTTATTTTCAACCCGTGTTTTTCCAGGGGAGTCATCACAAGTGGAAAAAACTATGTATTTGCACAAGGTGCCAGAAGTATGGTTGCCATGGGAACCACAACCTTCAAAATTCCCTCTAATTTTTTAATCCATATAAAATCTTGATCAGAAAGTATGTTAATGTGCTGCTTTATGCTTGATAACATGCCATATTTTTACAGTACATATGGGTTTGGGAGTTTTTGTTACTTTTGCATATTTTGCTTAGAAGTTGATCAGCTTCCGTTTATGTAGATTAGATTTCTGTTAACCTACATCACACAGTCATTATGTCATTTGCCCTTTAAGTTGGCAAGTTAGGAAATAACCAAGACTATCTTGAATCCTCGTTCTTCAGAGATTCCTGTGTGTCTACCCTTATGTGGTGAGAGCAACCCTTTTGATCAACACGACAAACTGCTTCAGTCTCCTGCTACAACAAACATGCTTTGCAGGCAACTGCAGAACAGGGCGAATAGACAAATCTGTGTGTCCACCCAGCCCTAAGTCTGTCCCTCCCGTACTTGTTTCAACCCTCTGGGCTCCAGATCAGCCCACTTCATCACCACTTTACTTATAAAGATGCAGCCAGGCCCAAGCCCTAGGCTTCTTCCAAGCTGGGATGGCAGAATCACGGTATGGGGCAAAGGGGGATGTCAAACAAGAGGTGCCAGAGCTGTAACAGATACCACTCTTTCTCATGCCTGCCAGTTCCTGTCTTACTGTAGCTCCAACTATCAAAGTTTGTAATTCCACTTTGCACTTTTTCATCTTTCCTCTCTGCTTTGACTCTGATACTCCAAATAACAAAATAGGGTATTGCTACCAAACACCCTGTTCAGTTTCTTTGGGGTGAATTTTTTCACCTACTGGTGAGATCTAAGAAATAAATGAGTTAAAAGGAAGTATGGGGGAGAAAACAAAACAAAAACCTCTCCCTAGCTTCTTATATAAGACTTAGGTGAAAGACTACACCTGTAAACTAATACTTTTGTATTTCTATTGCACTTGTGAAAGAAAAGAATAATAGAAAACACCCTAAGGGGTGAGGCCATGACCTATATAAGATTACTGATCTTTTTTCGCATGTGCCATACAAACTCTTGTATACGAGTCCTTGAAATTCATGACTCTCCTTTAGCATCCTACTGCTGCTCTCTTCAACACAGAATCATACAATCATTTAGGTTGGAAAAGGCCTTTAAGATCATCGAGTCCAACCGTTAACCTAGCACTGCCCAGTCCACCACTAAACCATGTCCCTAAGCACCACATCTACACGACTTTTAAATACCTCTAGGGATGGTGACTCCACCACTTCCCTGGCCTGGCTGTTCCAAGGCCTGACCACTCTTTCAGTGAAGAAGTTTTTCCTAATGTCCAATCTAAACCTCCCTTGGCGCAACTTGAGGCTATTTCCTCTCGTCCTATCGGTTGTTACTTGGCAGAAGAGACCGACCCCCACCTCGCTACAACCTCCTTTCAGGTAGTTGTAGAGCGCGATGAGGTCTCCCCTCAGCCTCCTCTTCTCCAGGCTAAACAGCCCCAGTTCCCTCAGCCGCTCCTCATAAGACTTGTTCTCTAGACCCTTCACCAGCTTCGTTGCCCTTCTCTGGACATGCTCCAGCACCTCAGTGTCCTTCTTGTAGTGAGGGGCCCAAAACTGAACACAGTATTCGAGGTGC
>NW_009218638.1:22747-23257 GCF_000690835.1 Fulmarus glacialis
TCCCTTTGGTGGGTTCCCATCCAGCGCCATAGTGTGTGTCTAAGTGGTGTGGCAGGTCGCTAACCGTTTCCCTTTGGATTATGGGGGCTTCGTTCTGCTCCGCGTCCCTGTCTTCCAGCTCAGCGGGCTGGGTACCCCGAGAGCAGTTGGTCTTACTAGTAAAGACCGAGGCAAAGAAGGCATTAAGTACGTCAGCCTTTTCTTCATCCTTTGTCACTACGTTTTCCCCATGTCCAATAAAGGATGGAGATTGTCTTTAGCTCTCCTTTTGGTGCTAATGTCTTTATAGAAACATTTTTCATTGTCTTTTATGGCAGTAGCCAGATCAAGTTCTAGTTGGGCTTTGGCCCTTCTAATTTTCTCCCTGCATAACCTCACGACATCCTTGCAGTCCTTTTTTTCATGAGTTCCAGCCAAAGCTCTCTGCTCAGCCAGGCCAGTCTTCTTCTCTACCGGCTCGTCTTTCAGTACGTGGGGACAATCTGCTCCTGTGCCTTTAAGATTTCCTTC
>NW_009218639.1:0-8056 GCF_000690835.1 Fulmarus glacialis
GGTCGGATCGCGTCCGCATCAGCGAGCGGGTATTTGGAGCGGAATTTGCAGCGGGACTGAAAAGAGTTGCATGTGACTATTTAAAAGCATTTTGGAGTCCGTGCTTCTGCGGAATAGAAGGTTGAAAATGGAAACAGCTTCATAAGCCGGGCACCGCTGAATTGCTTCCTTCGCCCGGAAAGTAAGTGCAAGTTCAGCTCATTGGGGGGGGTGGGGTGCATCCCCTGACGCAATATATGCATGGTGGGGTACCTCCGTGTGGTTGGAAACAGTGCGATGATACAGAAATTGCCAAAAATGGTGATTCTGTATTGCAACCGTGTATCCTGTTGCAGAAGTAATTGTATTATGTTACTGTTGAGCCTAAGTGTATGATCTCGGGTATTTCAGAGCATTGGCCCTGAAAATGTTTTCAACTCCCGGAGCTATTTGGTGATAATTGGGAAGCAAGGACATAGGTGGTTACCCCCACTTGGTTTTGTTAGAGGCTTGCGGAAATTGAAAAGAAGGATGGATTGACTCTCATTCTCAACTGTAATGTTAGTTTTATTGGCTAATTTTTGACAAAGCGTAAGAACAGCCATTCTACAAGAGCTGGCTGGCTGGCTGGCTGGAGGAAAGCAGCATTCGTTCTCTCTGTGTACGTTTTGGAGAGACACTCTTGCAATCAAATGAAAAACCAGAAAAGCAACAAATGCAAGTATCTTCAGAGATCATTAGAGGAGCATGTGTAAGTTTCTTAAATTTGACTGTGCCACTATGAAGTTGCTAATGCAAAGTGTGAAAAAGTAGCGTTTCTTCAGGCATTCAGCCCAATTCCCTAGTGGCATAAATTCAGAAAACACATAAATGGCAATGCAGCATACTTTGGACTTGGCATTTGTAGATATGCAGCTTAACATAATTTTCACAAAACTCTTTTAAGTACATTATGTACTGTGTGAGCAAATACGGGAATTACATTTAGCCTTTCAGACTTTGACTCAGTTGTTATGTAAGGGTATGATGAATGAAATAATGAAGAACAATATGAATTGTTTTGTTTACTTTTGAGTATCTGACAGCTTTTAATATATCTAACGCCCTTGTGTTCTTGGCTGGGTATATCTCTGCCTTTGCGTTAATACTTTTAGATTACATCTGGGAACTAGGGCTCCCACTTACGTTTTCCTGTAGGTTGTACATGAGAGAGTTGAGAAGCAAGATAAAATCTGAGGGGTGTTGTGAAGAGAAAGCTTACCTTTTATTGAACATCACTAGCAAGGTGAAGATCATGAAACCTTACTGAATTGAACCTGTGGATGAATTAGAGTATGCAAATACAAGGACAAAACTAGCGTTCGTAGCACGGAATGGAGAATGATGTATTTTGGATTTCTGCACCCTGTCTAACAGTGTAGAATTAATATAAGCTTAAAAAATAAATTCAAGTTCACTTCTCTTATAGTTGTGCTCTGCGCTTCCTAGAGGATGAGATGTTATGGTGAATATGGGATTGAGTTGCAGGGGCTTGGTGTGGCTGCTGTGCCTGCACTGTGTCTCATGGCTGGGGCACCTGGGAGATGGGAAGCCCGTGGTGTGGAGGGAACCAAGGGAGATGCAGCCTCTGCCGCCGCCTCACAGCAAACCTTGCTTTTTCTGTCAGCTTCCACTTGCAAACCACTCCTAGCCCTCTGAAATACACAAATTATATGTATCTGGTGGTCTTGGCTGTAGAAGGATTTTTGGGTTGCAGTTTATATGGTCATGGGGCTTGGAAATTGCAGACTAAATAGCTGCTCAGTAATACAAACTCCGTGGTCATCTTGTCATACTCAAAATACTCTTTTCAGTTCCCTCCAGAGGAGTGGTAAAATCTGTGAAATATTTAAATTGGCACATGCGTACGCTTTAATTAATTCTGCTGGGAATTTCCATAGCTGTCATTGCTGAAGACTTGTTTTAAATAGAATGTTTACTATGAATCTTTAGCTAGTGCTTCAGGAATCCCATGAAACTAACAGGAGAATTGAAACTCTTTGGTAACAAAACACCCACCATTTAGAAAAAATGCTGATATTGATGCTTCGCATTTTTACTAAAAATCCATATTTAGCTTTTTTCCCTTACTTGCAGAATCCTCACCAGTGTAACTTCTGTAGAAATTTTGTATCTGAGCCCCTTTTACTTGAGGATATGCTGAAGCTGAGTAAGTTACCACAGCTGTGACTGCGACAAAAATAATGGGCAGCTGCTCTAAGTTTTGGCCTTTGCAGCTTAGTAGAGAGTGATGTGTGTATCAACACTTGGTTTTTCTGTTGATCAAACTGTATTAGAATTTTCTGATTTATGGGAGCCAGTTCATTTGCCTGCAGCTGAAAAGCGGGTGACTGAAACAGTTCCTGCCCCTTGCCAGGCCGTTCTCCCCCAGCTCTGGCAGATGAATCAGCCCTCAGCTGCTGGAGTTTGCTGGCTAGACATAAAAGCCAGAGGAAGGTGAAGGGCAGGGGAGGATTGCCTAAGCTCCTGCGATTGAAGCTCTTGTCAAATATCTGTTGGTTTTCCTGCCGTTGTGCAAATTCTGTGAGCTGAGGCATTTGAGAGACCATTGTCACTCCTGGAGAAAGCTTTATCTATGTTTAGAAAACGTGCATTGGTGGAGGGTCTTAGGGGGTTTTTTTGTTCACCTTTATAGTGAAGTAGAGCAGATGGTTCTTCATATGATGCCCTTCCTCTTCCGTTAAAGAGGAATAGAAACTATTAAATTTTTTTTCACTGTGTTTTAGGAACACTTCAAGAATGAGTCCACCACAAGATAGAAGTAGAAATTCCTGCAGCAGTGAGCCTCTGGCAAAGTGCCTTCAAGCAAAGAAGGACTTGGAAACAGCTATATCTGGAATCATCAAAGCTGAACAACAGATTAAAGAGAACTGGCGGGAGGTAATTTTAAATTCTTTTTAAAAAAATTTTTAATAACTAACGTGATTTTAATGACAGTTTTTATTATTCCAGAGTACTTTCTATTATGATGATGGTCTGAAATTTTCCTAGAGGCTTGCAAGCATCTTGCTGTGTAATTTGGTCATGCTTTTGATAAAGATATTCCTGTATTACTAGCTTAGGCACACAGAATTTACTAAAGCTGTTGGTTGAAACATCAGAAAAGAGAGATATTGCAAATAACATTGTTCTTTGATACTTCTTTAAAAGTTGCCTTGACACTTTTACTAACTTGAGTCATGTGGTGCTGTGGGTGACTTGTGGCTAATTTTTGAGAAATAAATTTCTCCAAAAATACCACTTATCTGTGACAAACATTATTTTGTAATCAGCGCAGCATATGCTTGTTCATACTCTTTGACAGATGTTCTAGAAATAGTACATGTTGCCTTACAGGTAAAAGCCAAGATTCACAGCCACATAAGCCGCCACCTGGAATGCCTGCGCAGTCGTGAAGTTTGGCTGTTTGAGCAGGTAGATCTCATTCAGCAGCTGAAAGAGGAGACATTGCAGCAGCAGGCGCAGCAGCTCTATTGGGTAAGATTTGGTTGTAAATTGTTGCACTGGCATTTTCAAGTAAATTTTGTCCTTGCAAGTATTTTCTCAACTTTAATCTTAGAAGCCAAAACAGTAACATGTGTTTTGTCTTCCATTCAGTATTTGGGACAATTCAATTGCCTTATTCATCAGCTGGAACGCTCCTATAGTAACGAACTAGCAAACCAGATTTCAGTTTGCCTGGAGAGGTAAATATATCTTATAATGCACGTTAACACAATTGGTATTTATTTTGACTTATGAATTTAATCTGATTTTTGATTCAATAGAACTAATAATAGATCTAACTCACCGTTTTCACGTTTTTAATGGTTCCTTTAAAGCAGTCTGAGATATGATTCTTCTCATCTTTTTTATCTTACATTGAAAAAACAGGACTAGAACAAGCAGTGGAGGTATTCATTTGTGCAGATTATTTCAAATATTAGTTGTTGATGGCAACTGAAGTAAGAAGGAGAAACTTGTGTTTTGCTGGCTATTTATTCTGCTCTTGGTTTGTGGATAGGCATCTCTTTGTTTTTATGCAAGTATTAAAAGTCTTTCTATTACCTAATTAGCGCCAAGTCAGTTTGGAAGCCTTTTTATGAAATAATGGATTGATTCCCAAAACGTGACAGATGAAGAAGACTGTAATTTTTTCTTTTTTCTTTCTGTAACGATCATCTTACTCTTTCAGACTGGGAAGTCTTACTCTTAAACCAGAGGAGTCTTCCATCCTGAATTTTGAGGCTGACACATCTTACCTTCGCCAGGCTATTACCTCATTTGGTTCAATTAAAACGATGGTAAGCACTAAGACTTTCCTGGGTTGGAATATTTGAAAAAAAATCTTTTTTTGAGGCAGTAATGTGATACATTCCAAGTGATACTTCTGCTTTTAGTTATAGCTTGAATGGATCTTGTGTACAAGTCATACAGTTTATAATATATACACAGAGGTTTATTAGCTATTGCATGTAGTTCTGATTTTGACTGAGCTTAGATTTAGTTACGTACATGTTATTTTAATATATTTTGGCTGAGACTGAGGGAATGATGATTCTCTTCTTACTCTATTCCAGCAACTGAAAATTAATGTTATGGTTTTCTTTAGATATTAATAGTTATACATCATAGATGGCTTTCTGCGGTAAAAATATTTTGGGATTCTTGTGTAAGCAGCGTATCTCCTGTATTATTGGCGATAATTCTCTTAAAGGAAGTGGACTGAAGGTAGTATTTTTATAGTAAATCTTTCTCCATTCTATTTTTAAATGTTGAGAAAATTGTTAGCCACAAAGAACTGACCAGCTGTAACTGCAGTTTACTTCTGCTTTATTGTAGAATTCATCCTAGAAACTGGACAAAATCGAGATTCAAATTAACTTTTACTTTTCTTTCCTTACAGCAAACCTCAGAGAGAGAGAATACTTCTCCCTGGTTCCCAGGGCAAAATTGTGCCCTGATGAACTGTGAGCAGGTAAGATTAAGACTTGTTATCTGTGAATGTTTGATTGTATTAAAGGGAAAAGGAGAACTCGAGCACAGTATGTTAGCTTGCTGGAGTAATGGCTTCTGTTTGTTTGTTAAGATGTTTGAGTAGCCAATAACAGTCGCTGTGGTGAGCGTTAGTGATCTGATATTCTAGCTGCTCCAGGAACAGATGTGCAAGAAGATAGTATGAAAGTGAATTTGGAGTGTGACTGTCAGTCAGAATTTTTTAATTGAATATTCCTTGATGTTGTCAAGTCAGGACTTGGAACTATCCGATTCCTTTTAATGCAGAAATTCATGGGAAATCTTATGTTGGGCTCCGCACAGAAACAGCGTCTGTGAAGGAGGGTAGCAAATTAGCAATGGGAATTGTGGTCAGAAGGAGGGTTATGGCTGGGCTACACATATCAGAACTGTGTGTTGTAGAAGTTGTTGCTTCCCTTTCTTGTCATTTGCTCTCTGAAGAATCTGGGATCACAAAACAATGTCAGTGCAGATTGGCTTGAAGTCATACAGGAGATTGAAGATTTACTTTTTTCTTAATTAGAAGGGACTAGTTTTTCTTCTGGTTCAGAAATACCGATGCATGTTTTGATTATCATAGATTACCCCAGCAATTAGACTTTCTTATAACCAAAAACATTCTTTCTCAGCAGAAAACATTGTGTGGGACAGTGAGTGCCTCGCTTGCTGACTGGTTACTTGGAAGCAGACCTGTGGGTGTTTGCCAGGCTCCGTATGTTCCCAGCACCAATCTTGAGGAGTGGGTTACACAAAAATGTGTGTCGGAGCCCAGCCAGGTAAGCCTTTTATGCACTAACCTAGTTTTTAATAAAGAGGAAAACACAGTGTCTGATTGCAGGCAGAATATGGTGGGAATTAAATCGTCGATAATTCTCTTCACTCTGCCTTGTGTTCAACTAATACTTCTGCACTTACTATCAGATTGCTCCAAGCTGTAACTGTGCAAACAGTTGCTGAACATTGTCTTTTAGTGTTAATAGATGCATTTCAATGTGTCTTTACTAGGATTTAAATTCTTCCAAAGTCTGTTATTTTGAGCAAGCCTGGGGAAATCTGAGAGATTTGGAAAACTGGCTCCTGCAGAATCAACAGCGTGATGTTCCTGGGAAGACAGACTCTCCTGGCCGCAAGGATTCTACCTCTACTTTCAACTCATCCTTTTCCACTACTGAAAAGGTGGAGGAATTGGAATCCCTTGGACAAGAAGAGATGGACCTTTCTGACTGGCTGCTTACTCCTGACACAGAAAATGGAAGTAGTGCTTCAGATGAGAAATGGAAGTATGAATTTAAACCTTTTAGGGAAGAATTTAATTTAAATGATTGGCTCCTCAAAGCTGAAACGTGTACCAGTTGTCGTGGCAGCCAGATCAAAAGCGTGGAAATTGAGAACCTGGGAAATCTGAAATGCCTGAATGAACATCTTGACGGAAAGAAATCGCCCGCTACATCTGCTGTAAATGCTTGGCTTCTTCAGCATCCCCAGGCCCCATTTAAGGTGGAAGATGTGTGCAAAGCTAATGAGCTGTGTGCCAGCTTTTCAGAGTGTGTGTGTGATGAAAACTGTGGAAAAGAGGCTCTGTGTAAATGGCTTCTGAAGAAAGAAGGGAAGGATAAAAATGGAGTTCCAGTCAGCCAGAAAGATGTACCAAATCCTGAGCCTGAGAAGACAAAGTCTGCTGCCAGTACCTGGCTTAACCCCACACAGCAGCTCACAGGGGAACCCGTTAGTGCAGAGAAAGCAGATTATTCAGCGGAGATCGCAGAACCCTTGAAAGTATTGCTCGAAAGGCCTCTGACAAGCTGGCTAGCCAAGTCTGAGCACAAAGCAGAAAGTGCAGAAGAAGAGGCGAGTAGGGAAAAAGCAGATAATAGTTTCAAGAGTCCCTTCCTAGACCTCTTGGCTCCATTCCACCTCCCCTTGAATGTAAAGAGTTGGGTGTTGACTTCAAACAACCTAGAAAATGCTAACCCGCCTCCAGCGGAAGATAAATGGCTTCTACGCAAGAAAGCACAAGTGAGCATGTTCTTAAGTTTTTGTTACTGCTGTGTCTTAAGCCAATGGGCCGGATTTATTGTTTTACTGAATTTAATGCCTGCCTTCTCTTCCAAATTCATAGCTCTTCTGGATAATACTGACTGACAATTTTTAGGTTTCTTAGCTCTTTTAATGTTTTCAGTGATTATTACTTAGTCACTTAAGTAGATGAGCCCAGCGTTTAACACAAAACAAGTTAATTTGGAAGTACAGATAGTCTTACTAAATGAAGAAAGTATTCATCTCCAAGACTCAGAAGTCAGTTTTATTTTCTTTGTGAACACTTCACAGAATTTGAAGATGCATCAGAACGTATTTATGTTCGGAGATCAGTAATTAAGGTGACTTCTCTTTCAGGACTTCAGCCTTCCTACAGTTTGTGACCTTTTTGCCTGTATGAAACTCAATGGAGATAAAGAAAAATGGCTGTATCGGACTCCTTTACAGGTAGGAGGCACAGAATGTATTAGAACAGCTGAGCCTAAACGTAACTCGGGGGTACAGAATACAGGCGATGGCAGCTAACTGACCTCTTCAGAGTTCTCTATATGTCATGTTTAACAGCATTGTGATTTTCTCCCCACAGACTTTTTTAACAGCTTGGACCGTTCTATTTTTTTGTTATTCCTCCTCTTTTGATCACAAGCCAGGGAGGGAATTACTTATGTTCTTGAGTAAATCACTCTTCAACTGATTGACACTTGGTAAAATATTGGTAACCTCTATTGTAACTAGAATGTGCAATTAACATCTAAATTTCCAGGCAGGTTCTTTCTTATCTCAGTAGTGTATTTACAGGTGACGTCATGTTTCTTCTCTCTGCCAAGATAACTCTTTATAATTGTTTTTGAAATCCATGAAAAAAGTCCTTCTTAGCAGGTGTACTTCAAACCCTGAAAAGCAAGATACTCAGTTCTAGGAAGTATTTTAGTATGATTTCTTTTTTTCCCCCAGGGTGTCTTATACATTCCACACACACCCCACC
>NW_009218639.1:8195-32732 GCF_000690835.1 Fulmarus glacialis
CGCACATCACGCTGAGTGACTGCAGCCAGCTGAATTCTTGTGTTTGTGTTTAGCCATCTGCTTTTTCTTCTAAAATTATAACAAAAAGAAAGATTACTCATATAACAGAGTTACGGTGCAGAAGATGCCTTTTTGTTATGATTAATTCCGAAATGTAAACCCACTGAGCATAGGCAATCTGATATTATAGAGGTGTTAGTAAATTCGTATCTGTTATGGGACTACGTGAATCTTCTTTAATGGGTTGTCACTTGAAGTGTGTTGAAGCCAGTGCAAGTATAAAGCAAAATCTCCCTGGTGCTGTGACATGTCCACCTTTGGCAGTGACTTTAGAAGTGCTGCTGTTCCTTTCAGCTGCTACAACTTTGTCACAAGTCAGGTTCCAGGTTACTGGGATTGCCAGAAAACTTAGGCTGTATTTGGAAGCAATTTCTTTTATTGAGCAGTTGCAGTTGCTAACGTTAAAGGTTTCATTTGCATCTTGTATTAGTGCGTCTCCCGGCTGAGTATGTGTAGTCCAGACTTCGAAAAAGACATGAATTTATGGGACCTGACACGCGACAGGAGAATTGGTAACTTAGTTTTGAATGAAAACTTTTCTTGCAAATTTTTGAGCCACTCAGAGAACAGGGTAGGGTGTTAATTTTTATACATCAGTAGATCAGACCCTACCATGTCCCCAGCATTTAATAACTATATGAATTTCACTGAAAAAGCTGTAAGATGAAATGTGTAAGTTTCTGCTAGTTTTAGATAATTTGTAATGAACTTTCATTAATTAAACCACTGGAAAGCAGGCATCTTAGCCACATAATATTTAAAGGTAATATGTGGAGAATTTGGTGCCTTCTCATCAGATTGATGTCATGCTGTTTAATTGGGAAACACTAACTCAGCAAACTGCATGGCTCCCACTGATCCATTTTAAAGATATTTAAGTGGTGGATTTCCATGTTACTATGCATATGAAAGTGGGGTCGAGTAACTCTGATCCCTATAGCTGTGGGCGTAGAATGAGCAATACCGCTTCAGGTATTTAGCATTTTGAGCCCGTAGGAAGGAGTGTGGAGATGTTAGATGGAAACGTGGATCACGCCTGTCAGCTTGCATGAAAAACTGTGAAGTTACATAGTTTCTGGTGCAGCTTCTACTCACAGTAAGTTTCTAGTCTGAGAGGGGGACACTGCGCATCTGAAACCAGACCCCGGAAGGGCTGAACATCAGTGGACCACTTGAGGCTTTTGCACTTTTATTGTCGGGGCTTTCTGCTGGAAGCAGAAAGATGTGTTTGAAGTTCACTTTCCCCTTTGAACACGTCCTTGTTGCTGCATGGGAAGACTGCACTGTGACTAACTCCAATAATAGCCTAATTTGATTAGCAGTTGAACTTAATGAAGGTGATTGATGTGCAGCCCACCTCTTATAATTCCTTGTAGTCGTCATTGTGTGCTACTTTGTCAGTTCATTATGAGCCTTTAAAACTTGGGGGTATGTATTCCTTTACTTACTCAACTGACTTGTTATCACTAATTGATATTTATGTAAAACATTGATTAGTCTTTTCCATTAAAAAATAATTGCAACCAAAGGTGTGGTTTGGTGTCCTTTGCAAGACGGTTAACAAAAAATGCTGTGCCAGGTTGCCTAGTTAACTTCTGTGTGGATGCTGCTGCAGCTGTGCTTCCTTCCCCGTAGTGGGTCCTGTATTTCACCAGTCCCCGCAGCTGCGCAGAGCCCCGCTGTCAAAGCCAGGCACACCTAACGGGTAACTCCTGTCAATCGCTGCACTGAAACATAAGCCCCTGGACACACGGAGGGTATGTCTAAATCACCTGGCCTTTACTCAGCTGCTGTAAGAAACACAGATTTAGACAAAATGATGTTTGTTTCTTACCACTCTTGAACACATAAGGAGGATTTATGGATTTTAGTAGCCTTCAGTCCTCTTCTCCCATGGCTGTAGAACATCTCTGGTCTGGCTGCTCCCCTGGCTCTTCTGCTCTCCTGGTTTTTTCAACAGCAGACTCCCTGCATATTTTGTTCTTCTTTTGAGGATTTTCCATTCTTTCAAACTGGTAGAAGTGACTTAATCCAGGCTGCGTTGTAGCATTCAGAGAACATTCTCATGAGACAGCATGCAGCTGGGCCTGGCAGGCTTTCACCCACCATACCTTAAATTTCATGTGTGGGCGTGCGTGCAGTTTTTATAAATGGACTAGAGGTTCTTTGTTAGAAGCAGCCACGTGCAGAACATATATCCCGAGTATAGCTTTTAAGGACGGGGAGAAAAATACTTCAGGCCTTCCAAAGACAAGGAACATAGAGTAGCTGGAGCAGAGAATGCTAGTCTTCTGGATCTTCTCTGGATAACATTTGGAGACCTTTTTTTGAGCAATCTGAGCTCATTGGATTGCCCTGAGGAATGGGGTCCTCTCTGAAATGCTCAATTCTACTTCTCTCCCTCCCTGTGGAGCTGGAGCAGTTACCTCTCGCTTCTCCCTCAGCTGAGTTTCTGTAACAAATCAATCCTCCTAACTTGCTTCTGTGCAAAATAATGAAAAGTGCTTTGTGGTCATGTAATGTATGCGTTGGTGCAAGTATGGAGCTTTATGGCTAATTTCAGGCGTGAGACTTCGCAAGCCGAGAGCATGCCTGCTGAAGGCCTGTTACGTCCCTGTCCCCGAGAGCTGCTGCGGGCAGCAAGGGACAGTGCCCCAGACTTCAGCCAGTGGAGGAGAGGGGGACAGGCCAGAGCTTGACAGGCAGTTATTACGGCAGCAGTGCAGGCTGCGGTACGGACTAGGGGAGTCAAGAAAGCAAACTGCCATTTCCTCTATTAGACACACACGTGGAGTCTGTTAATAGTGTGAGTCAACCCTACTGCAGAGCCTTGTAAACACAGGAGCGGGAGGCGCGAGGGGCAGCAGAAGCGTCCGTCCTTCCCCACGAGTACCTCCCTGCAGCAGGGCTGCGTGCGGGCTCAAACCTGCTGTGGTGCAAGTCCGGCAGCGGCGCTCCCAGGACAGGGAGAGAGGGTGGCTGACAGCGGGGGAAGACACCCGAGCAGAACGCAAGACTGGTATTAATGATGCCGTGAATGTACCAAAAAAGGCTGTAGTACCCTTTTGTGTCCCTGCAGTGCCTGGCATTCAACAGTGCAGGCCAATACTCACAGAGTGCACAACGCTCCACTTCAAACATACCAATTTCCTAACTATCTAGAATTTATTAAGCACAGGGGTAACCTGCTATTAAAGCATAAAAAACGATTTTCCGCCCTCCTTTTTCAGTCCCATTTTAGGTCAGAGGAAACAAGCTATAAACACTGGATCATTTTTCTGCCCTAGAATACATTTCACTCCTGTTTTCAGAAGCAGCTTCTGCTGCATTGAGGAAGCTGGAGATTCCTAGTGATTTTTCAGCAAATTACCCCAACTGTAAGAGAAGTCACCTGCTGACAGGGAATGGTGAAATTGCCTTTCTCCGTTCCAAAGACTACACAAAAGCAGCTTTACAAGATTCAAAAAGCTTTCATTATACCTGTTGTCTCAGACTCCCTCACTTGCTGCCACAGCATGGAAAGCTATCTCAGATTTATCAGCAAAACTAGATGCCATGACTGGCACTGGATGAGGATAAAACACCTCTCTTCAAGATGGCCAAGGTCTCCCGTGCTCACATTTATGTAATACTGCACGGGAGGACTGCAAGTGGCTTGCCAAATCCTGTTTGCAACCTGATTTTACTTCCTTTTATTCCTTCTGAACTCATATACTTTTAGTCACAGCTTTAAGTAGAAACTTTATACTGATTGTTCGCCATTAAATTGTGAACACAGTAAGTCTTGACATAGAACATCATAAAGATGTTCTCTGTATTCCATACTTACAATTCACCTCCCTCGCTGCTGCCTCTGTGCTGGTTGTATTTCATAGCTCAAGCTATGGATCACTCCATGTACAGATATGAACCAAAGCTTTTAATAGCCCTAAAAACACAGCCATTTCAGAAAAATGCACTCAGCTCTGCCTGAGGCAAGCAATTCCAGGAAATCTGAGGTTACTGCAGACCAGATAACATGCTAAGTTGTCTCAAGAGTCAGCCTAGCCTCAAGGCAACTTTGAACCTACGAAAGCTTGTTCCTGTATTATCTCCAGTGCACCTGAAGGAGGAAAGACTTTAGGTCTTCACAGCTTTCCCGCTTCAATTAGGGGCAGAGAGCTCCTGGGTCATATTTCAGTCCTGAAAAAGTCTCTAGCAAAACTAAAAGACATGTTGCAAAGTTCCTGACACTTAAAAAGCAACCCTCCCCCCCCATCAGCCCCCAAACTGGCTATCAATCCTTCATCCAGCCTTGTCAAGTGTGTAGGAGTGTAAGTCCTATTAACAGTGACGGAAACACATGGGTGGCGGGGAGGAACTCACCAATGCCAATGGGGAGAGAAAAAGCAGCTCAGGAAGAAAGGGCACGCATTTTCCTGATGTCCCACCCAACAGCACTGCGCAGCTGGTGCCTATGTCACCTTTCTGCAGCCTGTGAGTAGGACAGTTTCTTTGGTGGCATGGCCCTCAAAAAATGCATGCTAGAAGGTCCAGCTCTGACACCACAACAGTAATACACAGCCCACTAAAAGACAGTGGAACATAGGGCTTAACAAGAAACAGCATTTACAAAGCGCATGAGAAAAGACCTGTTTCCTTTCCTTTATGCTACATCTAGTTAAGTGCTGGCATAAAGCATCTACTTTGACCTGGTATCCAAGCAAAGCTAATTGAGTTCAACTGTGAAGGCTCGTTAGCTAGAGCACTTGCTCTATAAAAAGCTAGTCTCAGAGGTCACCTCCTTCTAAAGAGGCTTCTCAACAAAGCTGAATTTTTTTCTCAGAGGAAGGTAAGAGCTACCACCTTCCCTCTACTGCTTTTTTGTGTTGTTTCTATTTTCTTTAGTGCAACTAGTTATCAAGAGCTGTTTCAGGAGGCAGAATTCAAGTAAAGTAAACTCTTGTTTTGCATCATGTTGTCCACTGAGAAGCAAGTTTCTTGTTTTTTCCCTTGCCCTGCCTTCATACTGTCTCAGACCTGTTTAATTGTTCACAGACTCTATTTAAAAACTGAAGGAATGAGCTGTTACACAGTAACTCTCTTTACTGAACTAATTCACAACTTACTGTTTAATTTACCTGCAAACAATGCTTGGTATGTGGTTTAACACTGGAGAAGGTGTAGGTTCATCGCATCTCTTCATTCTGCCAACAACCTACAAACATCACTTGAGGAGAAAAGCTTGTCACTAATTAAAAATCCTGTAATAGGCAATGAAAGGAGTATTTATACTGCTTGGTTTCTAGCTGTTGGCTAAACAAGTTCTGAGATCCAGGAGCACCCAAGTTTTCTGGCAGCTGTTCTGCAGCAGCAACTGTACCTCATCCAGAAACAACCAGTTCCTTATTTATTAGGGCAAGTAAGGGAGTGAAGTCAAGCCCTGGTATGCCTCACCATCACCTTGCATTAGGAGACAATCAGCCCCCTCACCTGCTAACTCCCCCAGGATTTTATCATGTTGGTCCTTCCACATGAAACTGTAAATAAGAGTCACCTGATGCAGCACATTTTTGTCTTATCAGTAGTAGGAACAGCAAAGCATAGAAACAGCATTGCATTAAGTACCACCCTTTTTATTAGTGATGACGTCCTTTCTTACAGCTTACCCTGCGCTGCCAGAATAACAAGCCTTGCCTTGTGCCAGTTGCTGCTGAAGGCTCCAGCTGCCCAGGCACTGCCGGGCCGGGTGATGCATGTTGAAAGACTGCAGTGAATAGTTCTATGGACACAGACTTTATTACGCAGCGCTATCGTTGTAGTACACGCAACCGAACAAACCTGGTAGCGCAGCAGGTACAGCTATGGGACTTCAGCATGCCTCGTAGCTCTGGCCCAGGGCTAGCTGGTGAGCGTGTCAGGGAGACTCTATCTCGGTGGCCACTCTGCTCACTTGCAGGTCCAACAAACATTGCTGCCTCTCCAGCGGCTGGCTAGCGGGAAGGAAAGGGCCAGTCCAGCTACATGGTGTCAAGAGGTTCCTCCCAGCACAGCTGGTTTCACACTAATTGTAAATAAAATAGCAAAGGGCACCAAACAGATCTCGCAACTGATTGGATTGGTGACTATGCAAGCGTGTCCTCCGTCCAGCGCTGGCTGCCCTGCTCAAAGGGACTGCCGGGCTATGGAGCCCTTCATGTGCTCCCAGTTGTTATAGAGAGCGTAGAGGCCAGTAAGCGTCAGACCTGCAATACCACCTCGTGCTATCCCACGCACTCCACCTGAAAAAGAAAAAGAGATTAAAACCCATTAAAGTTACATCCGAGGAAATGGCCAAGAAGCTGTTCAAATCCAGAGGCATCTTAATGAAACACATCTTAATTTCTTTTTTGAGTAACTTCCCAGACAGGGTACTTGTGCTAATTCCACCCTCCCCTCAAACCTGCTGCCAGGCTCAAGAAAGGTCATTCCTGATTCTGACACTAATTCTGCTGGTATGACTTCCTCTCAAACTATGTTAGCACTACTGCCTGAGTGAATCACTACACTTGAAGCAAAGCTGGCTTTTCCCAAGTCCTACTTCATCTATTCCATCTGTCCTCAACACAGGTGTTTACAGACAGATATGATCTCTTCCTTTCTTAAGAACTCCTCCATTTAGCATTTCAGATAAGGAATGGTAATCATGTTCACCAGTTATGTAAATAGGTTTGGGGGGCAGGAGAAAGAGCAGGAAGGAAATAAGTGAACACAGTAGCAGTTGATGTGGACACGACCTTGGGTGCCAGAGATTCATGAGGGCCATCATGCAGAACGTAGCATGGCTTTTGTATCTTTGGAATTTTAAAGCCTTTTGAAAAAAAATCAAAAAGTAGATGAAAGGGATCAACTGGCAAGAATTTACTAGGGTATACATTGAACAACTTTCTTTATTCTTACTATTATTAATCTTCAAAATTATCATCTTGCAATGGCAAAAATTGAGTCACACAGATGATTAAAATTTTTTTTTTTTTTTTTTATTTTTACTGGTCACTCAAGACTTGACACTTCTGCAAGTTGTGAAGGTAAAAATACAGGGCAAGTTTGGCTAATACCAGTAGCCAGCACACCTGGTTGGAGCTAGGAGTCAGATGGCATCACAACTCCATTCCACTCATATGAGGGTTGTGGTGTACCGGTGCAGAAGTAGACTTTTACTAAACAGCAGAATGTTTCTATTCCTCAGTAGTAGAAAGTGCCTTGGTAAAGCTCCCAGAGAGCACTATAAAGGCACAGGAACACCCGAGAGTATGACCCTCAACACTAGGAAAACTTCACTGAGTTTGATTCTGGAATGTTTATCAATCCCAGCTGAAGCAAGTTAGATAATGTGTACAGTATATAGAACAAGGCCAGTTTCTGCATACAACCAGATAAAGCCTGCCTGCTTTATTGGTAAAACTGACAGTGGAATTCAGGTTCCTCAAACTTGAAAAGAAATGCATCTCAGTGCTATTATCAGTGATTTTTTTTTTTTTTTTTTTTTTTCCATTATGGGTCATAAAGTTGTCTCACAGAATTGCTTTTAGGCTTGTAGTGGGGCAAGAAGCTGTTGGCATCAGCTAGACTGAGACTGCATTACCTGTGCTGCAAAATCAGATGGGTTTCATTGGAGCTGTTAAACTTATTCACATTGCCCAGGCACGTAATGAAACCAAGAAGCTGCAGAAGTGATAGCAGAAGTTGGACTTGGTACTAGAGTTCACGTCTAGCCATAGTTTCTAGAAATTTCATTGCCAGACCAGCTGTGACAATTCAAGGTTTTTTGGGATATAAGCCTAACTGAGTTCACTGTTGAGAACTCAACAGCTCTAAGGAAAGCCATATGCTTTCCTTATGATTATGCACCTACATGCCTAAACAGGATTTAGGAATGCAAATGTAGACTTCTATTTTTGATAATTCATCCTGAATTTGTTGCACAAAAAGCTTTTCATATGAAGGGGTTGCAGCTGGGTACACAGAACTAACCATGTGCAAGCAATCTGGCAATACGCCACAGGTGAAATTTAAAGGACACTTTGTGCAAAACAAATATTTGAGATAATCTGTAAAAATACTAACTCCTCATTACTTTTGGGAAAAAAGAATAAAACATTAGAGAGCTTGATTTTCTGCTGTTTATATTAGGAAGCAATTGCTCACAGAAAAAAAACCCAAAGAAGGCTCCTAACAGTTCTGGTATACAGGGAAATGCATGAAACATGGAACATTCTCATAGAACGCAACGCAGTACAGAGCTATGACTATTCCTGTAGACTCTTCCCTCAGCCCCCAGGTTCAATTCCTCTCCTTTCCCCTTAAAATCCTATTCTTCCTATGGAAGAAAGCTAGGTTTGAGGCTGATCAAGCCTGGTTCCAGGTTCTGGGAAGTTAGGATTGTACAAGAAAGGTATCTTCTTTAATTTGGATAGCTGAGGTACTTTCTAGCATCCATGCAGACCTGGACCTAGTGCTGCTAAGATGTATTGCTTCTAACACAAAAAAAGTTAGTATTTTTATGTGCTGACGTCAGCCAGGTGAGGATAGCAGCTCTGAATCCACTTATAAAATGTCAACCACTGGGCCTGAAGCAGTCTGTAGGTCTTGCAGATAACTTAGGGACTTTGCTGAAGAAGATGTTTCAGTGGAAGTCTGTTTCACGAACAGGAACTAAACTTGTGCAGTTGGTACAGGTGTATTACTGAGTGAGTTAGAAAAAAATCCAAGAAGAAAACATGTAAGATGTTTCTTACCAGGTTCCCTATGCTTCTGCTACAAAATTTTACCAGTAATTTGTTTTGTAGCAGTTGCACCTGGTTTCTGAACTCTCACAGTAATTACAAAAAAAGGAAAAGGTAAAAAACCTTTCCTTGCCCTAACTGGTTAGATTTGCATTTGAGTAGATACCTCCAGGTCTGTGGCAGACTTCAAACAGTAATGCACTGTAGAATGCAGCCCAGTTGCTGGGCAGGAAATGTTAAGCCCTCTGAGAAGATTACCTTGCTTAAAAAAAAAAAAAAAAAAAATTCTCCACTCCCATCCCAGCTGTGTTTGCATGATAGAACATGTTCCCACCCCTCCTTTGCAATCACTCTCTGCAAGCCTCTGATACCATGTCTGCCTTGACAAACCCTGCTAGAAACATGGTCATAAGCCTCTAATCTTGCATGTCTGAGTAAGATAACTTGAAGTTCCAGCTGACAGACATTTCTGAAAGCAGGTATTTTGAGATCAGGCAACTTGCACAATAGTTGAGAACTGCTATGGGCTTCCAAAGGTACATCTGATTCTCTCTATATGAGAATTTAGTTTTCTGGCTTTAGCTGCTGCACCCTTTCAGTATAGAGTATTGTCCCTCTTCTGCCCATTTAAAATAGGTTTCAAAGTACACTATGCAATGGCGCACAGCATTCTAATAGCGCAGCTTTGCATTTCTTCATGGCATGATCCACTCCTAACGCTGAATTTGACTTGTATAGTAGGTAAAACCATTATCTGTATTGCATAACATGAGGGCAAAATCTTCCATTTAGGACCTTACTGTCTCCATTTTCAGAATGTGTTGCTCCGCCATCCTAGGATAGTTCCTGGGATGTTTAAAGCAAGAACCATCCAACAGCAAACATTAGAAAACTGAACTTAACTGAAAACCCAGACCCACATATTTATGCCAAATAAAACAAGTGTAATAGTTAAGTTGCTGTTTGTTTTTTGTCTTCCCATCTCTCTCAGATATTCAGAATGTAAACAGTTTCTCTTCCTTTAGGGCTTCCAGGAACAAAAATATTTTTAAATGGTTTAAAGGCCTTGACTTTTCAAATGTACAAGGAAACCTCAGTTTTGCTCCAAATTCAAGCATAGTGGTAGCCAACCAGACCCTCTGAACCATCAGGCAGACATTTGTTTGAACATCTATGGGTGGTCCTATGTCAGTAGAAAATTTGAACAGTTTCCTCCTGCTGCTCCATGGGGGTAATTTTATGAAATCTTGCAAGTGTGGGCAAAGTCTGTGGGTACAGAAATTACTGAGGAAACTGATAAACTTCTTTTTGGAAACAAGATACATTGCAGAAAAGCATGTTCCACTTTCATACTGCTGCAGCTAAGACAGTATTGTGGTTAAAATACGGAAACAACAAAGCTTGAAACAGGGAAAATCTCCTGTAGCTACTGTGGTGTGCAGGCTAAATTAGAAAAACAGTAAGAATTTGCAATTTCATATACAAGTTTAGAAGTATTAAAGCTGTTGAAATTACTTTGCAAACATTATTAAAATTCCCTGTTTTCTCACTGAGTGAAAGCAGCAGCACCTGACTGACAGGAGACTACTTCGGCTACTGTAAATGGCACCAAGAACCCTGCAAATCCCTGCAGCACTGAGAACTTAGTTCACTGTTTTTGCTTAGCAGAGCCGGGCTCTCATTGGCCGTGCGTATTCTTAGACATCAGCCCTCAAGTAATAAAGAAAGCCTCAACAAGCTATTACCCGTAGTGCCTGCTTGTAGTTTGCCCTTATCTCTTTCTTATTTCAGACCCGAAACAAAATCCTTTCACTAAACACCATTTGATTAATAGTCCTATAGATCTGTTAGGTTAAAAGCAGGTTTTAACAGAGGTTCTTAATTTCTAAAATGCCTGACAGCTCTGAACTTCAAAGTTCAGAAGAAAATCCTTTACTTGCTTTTCTCCAAATGTGCAGAAAATTAAGATATCCAAGGGCCTTACCTGCAGCAATCTGCAAAAAACTCCTCCTTCCCCCTCCCCACCAAACAGAAACAAGAAAAAAACAGTGTCTGGCCCAAAGAAAACCATAGATTGAGCCCAAAGGGAAGAGGCTTTTATAGCTCAAGAAGTAGTTAGCTAACACAACTGCCCTGAACTCTTACCCACTGAATGTCACAAAACTGTTCTTCAACTCTGGCCAGACTTTACTGCTAGCAATAAAACATTTAGCCTTTCTTAATTAATTAATAATGTATTGACTTTTCAGGGTTGTGTTCTGAGGTCTTAAAATGACAACTACTCCCTTCAGCTATTGCTAGCATGCAGTTCCCTTCTTTTCAGATGCACACCATTTTATGCTAAATTATGTAACGTCTCTTGTGCAAAAGGCATGAGATGCTCTATCTAATATCGGGTTCCTACTGCACAGAAGTACAATTAAACAAAATAATTTAGTTTGTCCAAAGCATTACTTTATTTTTGTTCCTGTTTTCCCTAACCTCAAAAGGGGAAAAAAAAATTATCTAAGAAAAAGAACATCTACCACCTGTGTAACCCTCAGATAAGAGGTAAAGGTTATTTAACTTTTTTGCTTACTAAAGTCTCTGTCAGGAAGAGACACTAGGTCAGACCAAAGTCCCACCTAGCTCAGTATCTTTTTCCCGAGTGATCAATCCTGCATGCTTGAGGAGGATTGTAAGATCCTCAGCCAGCTGTACCTTTGTGACATGGTGACTGGAACCACGTGCATTTTCATGGTGGGAGGGAGCAATAGTGACATAGTACACACCGACAATCATCTTTTTCATTTTTTGCTACTTTCAGAGACTAATACAATTATGAGAAAACAAACTAAAGAGGCTTGATTTAGAAAAGGGGTTTAAAAACGCCTGCAAGAGGGCTAAATATTTGTTTAAGATATGTTAGTATTTGTGCTTAGTAACATTTATCAGAAAAAACTTGGCATAACAGATCTTAATTTCTGCCTTTGCTTGAAGTTGACGAATAAAGAATAGTATCTTATTAGATGGAAAAGCCGTCCTCCTGGACCTAGGATTTGCTAAAAGGACTCCATTTTAGCAAAACTCAAACAGGACTGACTAAGTTGCAACAACATTTCTACTACATACGCCACTGGCAAAGGAACACAAAGGGTTTTCTTTCATCTGTCACCCAACTTCTACCCACAACATTCAGTTTAAGTTGTGAGCTCAAAATGCAGCTTCCATGAAGTTGCAAGCCTAGTGTAACAAGTTAATACTGTACTCACACTGCTACATTTGGGCTAAAATCTAGTAAGTGATCTTAGTATTAAATTTCATTTCAAACAAATGTGAAAACTAGAGATCACTTTGGTCAAAGGATCAACTAGTGTGCTATTTCAAAGTTCCTCAAATTAGTTTTACTTTTAAAATTAATTCAACATCTGTTAACCTAAGCCATACAGTATGCCGAGAGGATTCCAGCTAACACTTGGTTTATAATGTCAAGTTAACAGTATCTGACTCACTCCAAGGAGGACCATCAGAAGTCCTGGGGACTTAACTGCTTTAGTCACTTGCAATGGGGAACTTTCAGTGACTAACGCCACTTCCAGTGAACAGAGGAGAGCTGAGCTTCCACAGTCCTCACTTGCAGACTTTTTAATCTTCTCACACACAAGCTGTGTTAAGTAGCCTTGCACAAAACTGCTCACAGTCTAATGGCTTTAGAACATGGGTATTTTCGAAAGCCTTTTTTGTTTGACTGCTGGCATTTTGGTAATGCTTAACACCTCTACAAGGACAAATTGTGAAAACTGGGACCAGTTTGGGGCAACAAATCTTGCCTTCAAAAAGTCTTCCCGCTATTTTTTTCCTGTCCACTCATCCCCCTCAGCAAAGGCTTAATCATTTGTTTCAGAAATTCAATCTAGGCTTTGTAGTGTACCCAAGAGTATTTTTAAGCACAGCAGGGTTGCTGATGTGACTCCTCCATCAGTGCTCTGTTTAAACATGAACCAGAAAGTCATAATAAAAAACCTGCCATACTTTACAATTTCTTCTTAAATATGTTCCTGATCTCTTTACAAAACAGGAATGATGGAAGTGGGAACACTGAGCGTTTGAACAGCACTGCCTCCAACTCTGTATCCACCCTTTGTGGATTACAGAACAGCCTTGATTTGAAATGGTGGGTTTGTGGGAGTTTCCAGCCGACACTAAAATATGTGGATTTATTACAGAAATGTCCCTGATGGCTTTCAGATTTTCCTTTTTTAATGCCAACACAATGTGGCATTCTGTGTAACACAGGAAATGATTACAACCTTGATATATGTCACAGATGTGAATGGATCATTTGCACATGGTTTAAATATTCAAGACTTTTTTAGGTAAATATGTATTGATGCTGGGTAAAGGCATAACTTAGAGGGAAGCTTTACCATACAGAATTAGGAAGGGCATTCTGGCATAAGGTGACAGGAGAGGAAGCATGGGAGAAGCAGCAAGAGGACGGAGCATGAAAGAAAAAAAAGGAAAATAAGACTGGAATTAAATTCTTCAAACAGATGTATCATCCTTTTCACTTCCAGAACTAATCCTTGACCTCTAAGGTTTACTGTGCCACTCAAATTTCCTGTATATGGTGAAAAATTTATTTCTTCAGAGTTTCTGTGCACTACAGTTCATATGCACAACACATACCTGAAATACAATACTGTAATGAATAGACTTATTCACTACATTCACCTTTATCAGTGCTACTGATAAAGTAGCACTGCTCAGTAGATCTTACATTACAAAACAAAAGTCCCACTGTGCTCTGGTAAGAAAATTTTTTGTAGCGTCAGATGACTGTGCATGTGACTGGAGTAGTTATCCATGGCTGCCCTGTGCCAAAAAAAGAGATTACATATAATGCCAGCTCTATACTTCTGAAAGGTAAGGGGGAAGCTTCTGCTGGAGTGTAGGATGGCAGTTCTCCTTCTTAATCGTAACTTCCTACAGAAAATGTTAGACTTCTGTACGGCTACCCTATCCAGCTGTTGTTAGCAATCTGGCATATCACTCAAGAGATCCCAAATAAGTATTCCTAATAAGAGCTATATGCTCTTGCAAGGTTAAGTGCACAAGCTAGTATTTATGAAGGCTGCTCAAGCCAATTATTTCTGGTTTCAATTAGTCTGGGCCAACAGAAAAATACGACTTCTCAAACTGTTTTGCTCCACATAGAAAGCTGGCCTTCAGGAACACTTTTAAGATGCTAAGGCTCAGTTATGCAAAAGTACATAGGTTAATTCTGGAATTATCTCCTCAGTAAAATACAGGTGAATCATACAGCTAAACCTTTACCGAGGTACTTAAACTTTTTTTCCTGTGGTAATGTCAATCTGCAGTACCCAGTAGTCCTTTAAAAAAGATGATCCCTCCAATTGTTGAGCTTGGAATATGTGTTAACAGGCATTTTGCTGATGAAGCTCAGACCCTCTCTTCTGCAAACAATTCAGTATGCATCAGCAAACTAACCTTAAATCCATGGTGTTCTCAAATAACATTGTTTGTTGGTTTTGACCACTATGCAAAGACTAGAGTCCTACCACAAGACAACAGTTTCACAAACAGCTAAGTAATAACTTTATAAATATATTAGTTTCTTTCTGCATACTTTAATGATGTGAATTTGTAAAACTGGTTTACCAAAATCTTTTGTCTTAAGCGGAAAAAAAAGGAGAACCATGTTAAATTTGAATTCCTGATTTTTCACTTTCTTGAGAGTGATTTTTTTTTTTTTTTTTTAAATTAACCCTTATTTGGAAAGTAATTTTGCCTTACACTCTATTTAGGATTGTACTGGATGAATACCACTGTTTCATTTATGCTTAAGAAAAGGTAATCTTATTTTAATACTTCTAGTTATTGTTGCTTAACCTCAGAAGTAGACAGCATCAATTTCTCCTTTTTGGCATTAAAAAAAATTATTTCAATTAGCTGAAAAAAGACACTTACTGCATTGCACAGATAACTGAGACCTATTAGTTCAATATCCCCTAACCCACACGTTGTTTTTCACACAGCTAAGACTACTTGAGGAAAACTTGCATTTTAAAAAAAAAAAAAATTCCAGCTGAATTAAATTGGATTCTTTCCAACTTGCACAGGACTAACAATAATCATGAGAGCCAAATTATGTCTGTTACACACTGAATAAACACTCAAATGTTTACTCAGATTTCTAGTTAGATTGTATAAAGTACATACCCAGCTGATTCTTAACCATGTTTTTCAGGTATAGCAGGAATAAAACCAATAGTTTCTCAAGTCCATGAGTGGATGTAGGCAAATGGGAACTACCTTCCAAAGTGAAAGGGGGTGGGTGGGGGGAAGGAATACACAGGACACAGCTTGACTGCATCAAGATGAAAATTATTACAAGTGATTCATGTGATAGTACCTGGAGCTACAAAAAAACCCTACATCCTAGTTCTATGTTACTAGTGTACCATTTTTATACCGCCAATATTCAGAGCGGGATAGTATTTAGTGAAAGTAATGAGAATCCTAATAACTAGGATAAAGCACAAGAAGAGGAAAACTAGAAACATTTTGCTACTCTACCAGTGCTTTTGTATAGCATTCCTGTCAAGGTTCCAGCAGCTATGGTGTTCAGGTCATCTTCTGCACCTCGTGTTTTTTCAATGATGACTCCGAACGCACTGTAAAGTAGAGCTGGGAAAGAAAAACGTATTAAAAAATTCAAGTTAAAACTCCCATTCTCTGAGACACAAGGCTTAGAATCCAGGCTCGGTGTAACTATTTAGACTACGCTTCTGCACCACAGAATTTCTGTTTATTTAAAGGGGGGGAATCCTCTGCCAAATCCTGTCTTTGGTGTTTCTTTCCAGACCTATTTCTAGTTCAGAGGTAATTTTTCTTTCTCTAGCTATAGTTGGTTATAAAGTAGCATTCTTCATGACGTCTAGTGCTGCCTCAAGATGTGATAAATATGTGATATAAAGCACTGACTGAAGTTTAAGCCCATTTTGCTAGTTCAAATTTGTTTTAAAAAACTTTTGAGGGTTTAACTTTGTACTGGCAGGCTTTATACCGTGGATGGCATGAAACTAAACCCAACAACACTTTCTAGGTAGCAGACAAAATTGCTGCCCATGTGTGACCGAGATGAAATGCAAGTTAAGTGCAGCATTCGGATCATGTTGTCAAGGGCTGGAGTACAATGGGCTACATTTCCCTTATAAATGACTATTAGATTGCTTGGGATTTGACATTTAGAGCCAAGTCACCTCTGCCTGCATATGAAAACTTCGTCCCTGAAGGGTCTTCTGCTTTGGGAGAACTTAGGGGACTGTCCCGGAAAGGATTAGAAAGAGAAATGCATGGGCTGTTAGTGTGGATGCATATATAACCTATGCATTTTGATGAAGGGAGAAGGCACCCCCATCCTCACCCCTCATGATATAATCATATTTCATGCTGACAATTAACAGTAGAGTATGTCATCATTTTAAAGTGATAAAGACACCATGCCACTTGAATTCATCCCTTGTTCTCCAAGAACTTGAAATCTTTACTTCTGCTAAAAAGCATGTAAATCCTTCTTAAGCGACCTTATTAATGTTGATGAGTTGAACAGTAGCATCTTTCTCCATTCAGCATAGGCATTGGTATTTTACCTTGTCTTAGTAGCATGTGGTATTAACAATGAGGGGAAGGAAGAGCTGAATTCAACAACATTTTTTTAAAAGTTTAACACAGATGTTGCTACCTCTGTTCAGGAACAGAATGACAAAAATTGTCAGTAGTGACAAAAGGAATCTTTGAGGTACAGAAATGCTGCACAACTGAAATAATATGCAAAAATACTTCAGCTCCTTGAAAGGAACTTCTCTCTGGTAGCTAGAACAAGGGAGAGCTATACCAAATCCCAAAATATCAAGTTCTGCTTAACTCCGTGACTTGGGAGGCTGTATTTTATAAGAAAAATAACAATTTGTTACTGGAATGCACAAACATTTTCTTGAGTAATCTTCCTTCAAACACAGCTGAAAAAAAACTATTAATGTGTCACTTAACCTGGAACCTTGAACTGCAGTGTGCCTGCATCTCGGTTTTCAGACATGTTTTGATTAGATTTGGAATAGAAAATAAGAAAAGGAAAAAACCACACCCAACCCCCCCGCAAAACCCCGTCATAAAACTCACTAGGCAATATGCATCTCCTATGAAAAGTGCCATTCTCATTGTAGTTCAGAATCCCATCTCTAACCACGGCCTCTATATGATGCCTCAAAAGCTGATGTCTGACTTAAATGGCAAGCTAATCTACTCTTTAGAAATAAGACTGAAACAAAATGTAATAAATGCAACTTAGCCTATGCTTTGATGCATTTTTCAAAATTCAAATATATGTAGACTGGGTTATAACATGACGTAATCTCTGTTTTAAATATTGCTAATTTCTCTTCTATTACCACTTTGTGGGGCAATCAGTTCCATCATTAATCTTCTTCAAAATAATTTCATCAGTTTTGGATTTCTCCTTTCAAAGTAACTGAGCACCCTTTGCTCTTTTAAGACTGGGGAGAAAGAAGCCAAAGAGCTTGTATTCTCTAGAGCATTAGTTATTCCACTGACTTTTATGAAATCATCTGAATTTTTTTTTTTGAGGTAACTGATTTTATTTCCCACCACCCTTCCCCCCCCAACCTCAGTTCACAGAAGTTTCTTTCTCACACATCTGGCTTTTGATCATTTTCTTTCCTCTTTTTTCTAACATGTATTAGTTATAAGCAACGTTTAGTTTTAAAGTGGGTGGTATCACATGTGATTTTTCTAGCTAAGCTACCACCATAAAAGGATAAATCTTTGTAGTCACTATCACATCTTCTACAGATAAACATTTTGTTGACTCTCTAACTGGAAACAGACACCAGGCAGTTGCTCACATGACCACTGAGTCTCTTCTTAGGTTACTAAAGTTATTTCAGAAGTATTCAATTATAAATTGTGAATTAACTGGAACTTATTAACAAATAAGCATTACCTATAATTTTCAGTTATTCCTGTTATTCCATAGCTAGAGTTCTTGTTTGTAATATATGAAAAATTTTGGGTTTTAATTACAGGCTTTTGGCTACTTATGCTTCAAATCCTATTTTAGCCTTTAATTTTCTTTTCAGTGTCTACTGAAATGCCCTCATGTCCCAAAGAAAAAAAACCTACAGTTTTTCCTGATGGATTTCAGAATGAAAATTTAGAGAATACACTTTCTCATCTAACAGTTACATCTTTAAACTGTTCTTCTTACAAATAACGAGTTTACTTACCCAGAGATCCCAGAGTGTTAGCCCATAACGCTCCTTGCCTTGTCACCATATTTAGAATTCTATAAAGGAGTTAAAAAGGTATTAAAACCTTTAGCTCTCTGTGTTTACATTGAGGCAGTGTTTATGACAGTAGATGTAATATGTTTATACTATATATTTGATTAATAAAACTGGAATAATGAACCAAAAGCCCTTCAAAACAAAAGAGTAAGGAAAAGCACGCAGCTTGGTAATACATAGTTTTCTACCATGCATACTACAAATAGTAATGCAGGCAATACTGAAGGCAAATATTTAGTCCTGTCAAGTCTTAAGAAAATCTTTCTCTCTTTTCATGTCAAACTTGCACTTCACCAATAATCCAATCTCTTCGCTTCAAATGACTTTCCAACCCTAGTTGGTAAATGTTGCTGACACAGTGACTACACGTAGCTACCGAGAATGACTGATACACTTACGTTGTCTTAACTGAGTAAAAAAGCTCCAAGAAAGCTAGAGTGCTCTTCTAGAAGGTGCAAGCAATACAGGGTGATGCTTGAACAAATGGAGTGGGTATGAAAAGCAAGTCTGAACCAAAGCAAGTCAGGAAGAAAACAGGCAATCTTCTGCACTTCCATTTGTCAAACTTAGCACCCAACAAAAGGTAAAGTACTCTGAGTATTTCTGTATGTATGCTTCCAGACTAGCTCTAAAGAGGGAAAGCAAATCTTTAGCGCACTCTCAGGGAAGCACAATGCCACTTCTTTTTGGCATCAGCTGTCTCCAGAACGGTGACAACAGCAGCCAGAAGAGATGACTGATCTTTATCTCCCAGCAGTGTAACACTATCACAGGCACAGTACTGCTCTGGACAGCTGACTACCACTGGAACTTAGTTTATCATTGAAAGCAATGAAAGTGTCACATGTTATGTTCCTTCTGATTTGAGTTCATTTTCCGTTACTTTTCCTTTTTTATAATTTTCATTAGGAGACCCAGGCCATTACCGAATATGGTTAGGTAACGAACTAAACAATAATGGAAAACTTCACTTTGAAACAAGAGAAAAAAAAAATCAAGAGGCTAGGGTATTGATAATCTCGCCCTAATGACAACCCCCACCCCCATTTTGTTAACATTACATTAATTCTGAATTGATGAGAAAATTCGTAATTTTAATAACCATGACATACTGGGAGATATTTGACAGGGGATTACCAGCAAAATTCAAAATAATAATTAAAAAAAAAAAATCTGTATAAGTTAAGGATAAATTTGAAGGAAATCCAGCTAGGCAAGTCTCTTCCCTGCATCTGATTAGGAAAACACGGAACTTAATACACTGTTTCAAGATGATGACCTTCAACAGGCCTTTTCCCTTGAAGGGCAAGGACTAAGAGCAGCATGTACACTGACTGCCACCTGCTGGGCTCGACCCATCAAAGTTTGCTTAACAACATGTTTTTGTCTGACTCTGCTCATTCCAAATACAGAAAATACAATTCTGTTTGTCTAGAACATTATGGAAGAGTCATAATTATAGTGAGGAATACTTTGGTTTTCTCTTTAATACTAGAGATGGTAAAGAAGGGGATGAAGAATATAGAAACAATATTTTAAAAGAAGCAGAGCCAGTATAAACTGTACTGGGAAATGTTAAATTCCTCCTCTAAAATTTCCTTTTCCCAAAGTATTCTGGGAAAGTGAAAATGGTTTCTTCCAGTTATTTCACTCCTCTACTTTCCTATGTCTCCTTCACAGGCACTTAAGTTTTCTTGTAGTTATGTCTAAACTACCAATAATTCTAGAAGGAGAAGCATACTGCAGGAAAAAAAGGTGTTCCTATCTTTACTGTGTTCTTTGAAACAATCATGTAAGGTGAAAACATGGGAATGCCATGGGTGTTAATGAACGCTGTAATCCGGAACAACTTCCACCACGCAACACTTGCTCAGCAGCACGCACCTATGTCATACCTAATGCAAATCCAAGCAGGTCAAGCTTCTGCATTTTAATCTCTTCCTGGTTTTGGAAAGTTTGGGAAAGAAGAGAGAACTTGCTCTCAGATAAGTCACAGCAAAAAATAGCTCAAACCAAATTGTGCTGCTTCTGGGAATACTTCAACATATAAAAACACTGTTTTGACTTTGAAGTAGATTTCTAGTAAACATCAAAGTAGTAATTTATTCTCAAATATTTACGGTAAGTTAGAGGACATACCAATTGTCACTAAATGAAAAGCAAAGAGCTTGAACTGAACATCATTATAACTAAAAATATTTCATAACTTGATGAAGACAAACACTGACTCTTACTTGTCCCCACTAAAAACACAAAAATAGATTTATTTTTGCAGTATATTCAGATCTAACTTTGTACAAGCTGGAAGAAACAACTCTGTCACTAAGGTGTATTTTTTTTGAGATTAAACACTTACTGTACATTTCTAGGTTTTGACCATGCCATATTCTGCGTCTCCTTCAAGCCAAGTCGCAAACCATTCAGCGCACCAAATGCTGCCCCTAGTTAGCATAATATCAATTATTACTTTTTAAGAAGAAGAAAGAGGAACAAAAAGAACAATACTAGAAGCAAATACTGAGAACAGACTTCAGTGTATAGACTGAAGTCAAATAGCTGTTTAGGTAAGACCAGATTGCCGAACAAGACGTTTACAGTCTCGTCAATTACTGTAGTACAGAGGTGTTGCCTGGACAGCTGGGAAAAGTGAAAAACACAACCACCTACCTGTCATGCAACATCCTCCAATGGTAAAAAAGGCCAGCTCAAATCTGCCTCGAGTTTTGTTGGCTCCTGTGGGCAAGATAAACTCATCTGTATCCTGGGGGAAAACAAAACAAAACACACACACCCCTTTGTATTTTCCAAGTGTACCTGCTTCAAAATGTAGGCCATATTAAAATTTTTTTCTTTAATCCATATAACGAACTAAAGAAAAAACAGATACAACCAGTGTTTCTGGAAAACTGTTGTCTACACTAGCACAGAGATGGAATATACTATGTGTATACTTTAATAAGAATGAAAAAAGACTTTAAAAAGATAAACTGACTGGGAGCTTTTTTTCTTCCTAGCTGTCCTAAGTTTTTATAAATTACATCAGGCAGCCAAGGAACTCATATTGTGTGGGTTGTTGGTTGGTTTGTTTCTTTTTTTTAAAAAAAATCACTATTTGCTTAATTATTTATTATATCTTGCAGCAGGCAATACAAGACTCACTGACCTCTAAAAACCTTCTTGTTTGATTATGCAGCACTGTTTCCTCACTGAGCAACCTATACTGATGCAGTAATGCATTAAGGTTTCCCATTTCTGACACTAAAGAAAAACTGCCTTTGTACCGAAAGAAGTATTTCCTTGCACTGAAATAAGTGATGTATTTTGAAGACATGAAAAAAGCAAGGAATACATTCAAAACTAGTGATGATCAGGCATGAAATATGTGAAGTTGATAGTTTTTTTACTTGTGCATCTTTCTCCCACAGGGACAGGCCTGTTTTCTCCTAAATCAGATTGGTCTAAAAGGCTAGAGAAATGGGCCAATAACTAGTATATCTGTAGAGATAAGGTAGGCCAAAGCACTTTTTCAGTATGACACATTGACAAGATACACACAAGTTGATAAGGTGCTAAAGCAATAAGACCTCTTTATGCTTCTGTGCTTTCCAGTGATAGTATTATTCACCCCGCATTTAACTGATATATGACTGAAACAACTGCAGGCTCAAGTGATTGTATGCTAAGGGGTTTTCTTAGTCCATACTTGGGACTAAACGTGGATAGCAATACAAAAAAAATACAGCTTCTAAAACTGTTAATACTTTGTCAATAAACTGGTTTCTATCTTCCCTGTAACTAGATATTTGGAGAAATTCAGTGTGTACACTAGTTAGGAGTTTCTTACAGTTTTCACTATTGTCCAAAAAGGCAAGATGAAGCAACTGCTATCTGTATATAACCTCTATGTTGCTACAGAGACAACAACCCAGGAAGCCCATCCTCTAGGTTTGTGACAAAGCCTGGCATGCTATTTTATAATGGATACCTGCTGAAGGTAACAAAAGCATTGCACATTTGCCTGCATTAATGGCCTAACAAAGAAAGTGGGTCTTAAAGTCAGGAGTACCGCTGTAGCATTTGTTATATGGGAAGGCCAGGATCAAAATGTATGATTCTCAACAATAAGGGTGACCTTCTCTTCGCATTCTGAAAGCAAATGGATGGTCTTTAAGTACAGGAGACCCTCACCCCTCCACGCACACCTTCACAGATAAACCAATTTTAAAGGCTAATAATTTAAGTTCTTGTATTTTAAAATATTAGCTACGTCTTTTCCTTTGAATTCTTAGAATCACAGAATGGTTAAGGTTGCAAGGGACCTGCAAGACTGTTTAGTGCAACCCCCTTGCTCAAAGCAGGGTCAGCTAGTGCTGGTTGCTCAGGGCCATACCCAGGTTTTGCACATCTCCAAGGATGGAGACCCACAGCTTCTCTGGGCAACTTGTTCAAGTAAAAAAAAAATTTTCTTGCATTTAAATAGAATTCCCTTTTATTTCAATGTTCTTGCTAGTGCTAAACATCAAGAGCAGTGAAGTGTTACAACACGAACTGTAGCCTCTAGTGTTATGTCATAAGTATTTTTAGAACTGTTTTATAAGTTACTCATGACACTAATGCCAATTCCTTTCTTTTAAAGCAAGCTTTTTTTTTTTAAAAAAAATCTATTAGTATACACGTGCTTTGTTACAAAAACTCTGTTATACCATTTTTAACACCAACATGTTCCCAGATATACTGTACTAACTAAACAAGACAAGTTTAGAGGGTATTTTCGGAGGAGGTCTAAATAATCGCTTAGCATTTTTTCGGCCACTCAACAATGGCAGGCAAGATAATCATGCTAGTGAATCCACTTCAAACAAAGGCATATCCCCTGTTTTCTACCATTATGGGAATGTTACGTTGTAATCTTGACTACAACAGCTTCTAGTGAAAGAGAAATACAAAAAACAGCCCCCAGAATGGCATTCAGAGCTTACAAAAGCAGCAGTGACCCGGTGTACCATGAAACAAAAGGCACACAGATTAGCAGACACTATACAACTGTTGACCTTCAGTGCTACTTCTGCTAAATTTAATGTTCTCAGATAATATAAGCCATATATATAAATATATAGAAAAATATTAACTAAATTTAATTCAGTAAGGATGTCTGTCTTAATGATTTTCTTAAACTTTTTCGGCTATAGTTAATGTTGCTGAGAAAGGAAAACATTATAGGATTTTAAATTATTTTATTTTCCTTATGGTGGCCTACAGGCCACCATGTTAGGTTAACTAACGCCATGTTATGTTAACTAATATTAAGCTCTGTAAGTACAATAGCTACATTATTCCGTGGAATAAAACGGAAAGCTCTACCTCATGATGGTCTCCCTTCAGCTGGGAAATGACGTAAGGAAAGTGGTGTGAAATTTGCCACTGCTGTGATGACAGCTCATATGGTGACAAAGCCTGTATCAGATCTGGGGTTTGGCTGAACACCTCTGTAAACTGATCAAACTCATCACAGTACAGAAAGTTAATCCATCAAAGAGTGGAGAGTTTCTGGCTGCTCTTACTGGTTGAAGGGGCTCAGTGGAGGGTGTGACAAATGCCAGAACTTGTGCAAGGGTGCGTTGGGGCCATATGCCTCAAAGTAGGGAGGGAGACCTCCTCTTTTCAATAGTGGCAGACTTATATTGACACAAAAGCCTTACTTATCCTCTATATTAAAACTGGTTTTCTTCTCCTAGATGCTATGGCACTGCAAGCCTTTATTAGGAACAACACTGAAAAAAATCTTTTCTTTCAACTGTGCGCCAGTTCAAGACTTCAGTACACCCTGCACAGCACTGCAGGATTTTTGAGGTCTTCACATATGAACATAGAAACAATGGAATCGAGTTCAACACAATAAAAACAAGCTGCCTTCTCACCTGTACTAAATACCTGGGGTCCAAGTTTAAATACGGGGACAAAGGACTCATTCCAGTTACTGAAAGGAAAAAAACAGAATACTTTAACACCAATTTCCCCAGTATCAATTTCACATCCAGCAAGTTAAAAGGGGGCAGACCTCGTTCGTGGAAGCAGTGAAAATTCCGCCGTTACGTTGCACAACTGATTAAAACACGGCACCGACCGACAACCCCGCTTTCGGGAAGCGCTGCAGGGGCAGCACGGAAGGGCTGGACACGAAAAAAAAAACCAGTGCCCGTCGCAACACGCCGCCATGGCCGAGGGACTGGCTGTAGCGGAACCTCTCCCCGCTCCGAACCCCCCGGCAGAGCCCCAGCCCGCTGGCGGCCCTTCGCCCAGGCCGCGCCATGTTGATTTCCGAGAGCCACCGCCGGGCCCTGCCCCGCTGACGGGAAGCGGATACC
>NW_009218640.1:0-18302 GCF_000690835.1 Fulmarus glacialis
TCCCTCCGCCTTCACACCCAGGGGTGCGCCGAGGAGGCTCCGGCCGGGTTCCCTCGACGCCTCTGCCATCGCCTCGCCCGTGCCCCGGCTGGAAAATTCGCCACTTCCAAAGCCGAGTGTTGCCCGCTCTTCGGTACGATCGGCCTCAAACAGGCATGAACCGCTGGGGAAAGTTTTGAGTAAACAGAAGTTTATTTTCACAGTGGGAGCTTGTGTAGTAGGCCTTATCTTTTGTGATTCGGCGGCTTTTTTTTTTAAAGCACACGCAAACTCTTTGGAGTTTTTTTTAAAGTTGCCGGATTTGCTTGATTGCTGGCATGAAATAAATGAAATGCGTAGCGTATCTTTTTCGGTCACAGCCTTCTTACCAGGGTTTCCTTCAAAGAGATTTGTCCCTGGAGAGTGGAAAGATGATTGCTCTAAAGGAACAGTATTGCTCAGCTGTTTTATTATTTGTGTCTCTCAGATACTTTGACTCTTGCTCCTTGTATTGCTTCCAAAATGTATTTACAGCAAGCAGCTGATCTTGGAGTCAAGCCAACAAAAATAAAATTCTGAAGGAGTCCAGTTAAAAAAAGCCCCAAACGTTCTTCTGAATTAAGATATCCCCTTCCCCTACTTACAGATGTGTGTGCGAGAATTGCGGTATCTAGCTAATTAGTGGATCTGAGCCTTTTAGAAATGGTCCCACGTAGCAAGAAAGTATAAAATCCTCTTAGCTGTGCCCACGTGTCCGACCTGCCGGGGTCCTGAAGCTCTGCGCTGGCTGACAGGACAGGACAGGACGGGAGCTGTGTCCTGTGCCTGCTGCGTTGCATCCTGGGGCTTGTAGTTACCCTGACCTGCACCTCGCTGGTAAGCTCTGTGTGTGGAAGGACCAGGCTGTTAATGCTGCCAGGTGAGAGCTTCTTTCCCCTTTGCTCTGGCCTTCCTTGGTATCAGAAGTGTCCGGTGCTGAGCAAAGTGTAACAAGTCTGTGGCTCGGGGATCCCGCTTAATATTTTTGCTTTCAAATTCAGAGCTTCCTCCTCTTAGGTATGATTTTGCTCTAGGATTGGGTAGAGTCTCTTTTCTTTCCTTTGCAAATAGCAAAGATGGCTATTTTTGAAAGCTTAGACTTTGCAAATAGCAAAGATGACTATTTTTGAAAGCTTAGACATCGCTATATCAGCCCAAACTCACTGTGAGTTCTTTTATTCCCACAGACTTAAGTTCAAGCGTAGCTGTGGAAGGGATTGTTGGCAGTAGGGCCAACTGTCATCCTCATGGGAAGGGGTCAGAATTTCTCTGCTCGTTTTTTGCTGTTATCCTGTGTGTAGCCAATTAACTTGTGTTTTTTTTCTTCTGCACTCTATTTTCTTGAACAAACAAAATAAATTAGGAAAGTGGGCTGAATGTTTTAACGTTGGACTTCAAAATGTCAAAAGTTGGTAAGAGATTCAATGTGTAATACCAAAGCTTGACTTTTTATTTAATGGCTGGACTTCAAATTGGAAATTCCGCCCCCCCCCTGCCCCCCAGGTTGACACAGTTTGTTAGTCATTGTGTAATCAATGTCTTAAAACATGCTACTTGTAACCAAACTTTTTGAAAGAAAATTGTGGATGATAAACGACCAAAGGGAAGATGCCACTTAAATGATAGTTTGAAAAAGAAAGGAGAAAGACTTGCTTTAGGAGATGTGTTTCTGCATTAAAATTCAGATAGAGAATTCTGAATTTATGGAGCTATTCAGTAAATTTTCCCTGCTGATTTTAGATTAATTTGAGTTAGGAAAAAATCCAGACTTCCACTTAAGAAATTCATATATGATGAAAATTAGCATCTCTTTTTAAAAAATACAAAAATTCTTGACACTGATGAATACAAGGCTGCCAGTGCTGGCAGCTTTTTAGATTATGTATGCTTCACGATGGAGCTATGCAAAAGAAATCTTTCTCTGGTTTGAAGTATCTTTGGATTAAGTCTTTGGCTTGCTCTTGGGCAGGAGGGACTGACTGGTGCAGTGACTCCCGACCTGGGATCTGTCAATGCAGGAAGCTGGGGAAGATGGTCCATGGGACTGTATTGTTTTCACAGTGTTTGTAGTGAAGAGTTGGCTGGTGGGCAGAGAAATTTCAGGGCTGCCAGTGGGCTAAAGAATCACGTGCACGTCGCCAGCTGAGTGTGTCCCCTCAGGTTTTGCGAGGTGGAAAACTGTCCAGAGAACGACGTTGCATCTTTGCTGGCTGTTAATGATCGTCCATCCCTCTTTCCTGAGACTGGAATTTGAAGTGCAGGTCAGTGCTCTGATCTCGTCCTTCCCTCTGCTTTGCTTGGGGAAATGCAGATCTGCGTCTTGCTGACTGCAGCGGAGATCCAGACCCAGAACTGCACTCCAGTAGAATTGACTAGACTCATCTTTTTAAACTTACGTTCGTAATTAGGAAATATTTTTTACAACTGTAGGATTGGGTTGCAAAACCTGATTACATATATAAATGAAGTTCTAGTGGATGTTTTCTCCAGTTAAACCTCTGTGTTATTAATCTTGGTTACATTCCAGTGCAGAATCAATGTATTTGCATTATACTTTTCATACTGTGCTGTGATGTTAGTGATAGGGACTAAACTTACTTTCTGGTTGTTTGTTTGGGGTTTTTTTTCATTGTTTTTTCATGGTGCTTGTCTATGCCAGTGTCCTTATTTTATATTGTCTTTTTTAGAAAAGCATGATAAAAATGCTGTTTATTGAATTTGGGTCCACCAACTTGTCCTGCTTTTTCTGTTTCTTCTTTTAGAAATTGGCATGTTTATCTTAAAAGGGCCTTTCCAGACTTAATTTCATGACCTTGAAAGGTTGCAGTTTGTGTATTTTCTTTTTTTTTTTTTAATTTTTTTTGTGTGTGTGTACTTTTCTGACTGGTAGGTGCTGAGTAGATGGTGAAGTTTATAGTTTACAGATGGACTGCTGAGTAAAGGGGCGACTTGCTTTTCTGGCTGTAAAGGCACAGAAGACTAATTACAGAGGTATAAAAGGTCATCAGGCTCAGTCGGCTTTGCGTTTGTGCAAACTGTCAGTAAATTTGGCCTGCAGAAATGTAGGCAAATCAGACAATTAGGTCAGCCTTTAACAGATGTGGGCACTATCTTGTTTGTAATCAATTGCAGCAAGATGAGCTTTTTGGCCTTGTCTGTAATGAAGTGGACTCGATTAAATATTATGAGAAATGAAAATATGATATGCCTTTGGGGGGATTTGAGAAACAGTATGCAACTACTTTTTTTTTTTAGTCTGGAAATATAAATGGCAGAAATTATTTTTAATGTTTGACTGTCAAAAAGGACTTAAAGAAAAAAAGAATGATGGCTCTGTTAGTTGGTACTTAAAATAAAGCCTTGTTGGTGAAGTTCATGGAGGTACTAAAGTTCTGTTTTCTGTTGATCTCAGAGGGAACTGATTTTTGTAACTTGCCCTTGAATGTTATGCAGTAAAGTCTGGTTTTGTGTCGCTGTATAAAATGGAGGAAAGAACTTTCTCAAGCCATGAAATCTGGATACTGAGGTTTACAGTAGACTTCCGTACAATACACTAGTCACAAGGAATACTTGCAAGGGCTTGGGTGGTATTTTAGTATAAGGCAGGGATGGTGTTTCCAGACTGTTTTTTTCCCCAGGTTATAAATCGGGTGTAGTGGTAAAGCCCACTGAAAGGTGGGGGACCGTGTCGCTGAGGCAGTGCTGCAGGTTCCCTTACTGGTGGTGCCTTGCCTATGCAGTGCTCTGCTGCTTGCCGTTAAAATCAGGGTTTTTGCTACCTTGGGATCAGTGGTGGAGGGTGCTGTCCCATGGTACAAGATTTCTCAAATAAGTAGTAATGTTAACTATGATTTCAATCCCAATTTCCTTCCAAATATGCTGACTTGGGCCAAAGTAATGGTTTGGAGCTTGCAGGATGACTGAATTTGCCATAATGAAAATACGTTAAGAGACTATTACACTGCAACTTGACATGTGATTCTGCTGTCTTGTAAGGCTCTTTAAATTGCCCTTTCAAGTTCTCTTCCTCATTGGGTATGCTAACACAGAACTGAAAAGGGGAAGTTGTGCAACCAAAGGGGACCTTCCCCTCCTTCCCCAAGGTATAGGTCTCCCCAAAGTATCTATTTCTATAATACACAAGGTATTACAGAAATTCTGCAGCGGGAGATGTATCATATGGACAACTTTGAGGAAAAGCTGTGACTTTCAGAACGGGGACATTAGTAGCAAGCCATCCGTGTTTGAAACAACTCCGTTTGAGTGCAGGTAATATGCTTGGTATACATAGAGGAACTAGGATCGCTGCCTCTGGGACACGCTGCTTGGGTACCTGGATTGTCTTGTACAAAACATTGCTAGGGAAGAGCACATATTTTTCTAGGTCAAAAGATGACTTACTGGTAAACTGGAAAACCTAGCAGTAGTTGTTGAGAGTTGGTATTGTTGGCTGCTTCCTTCTCTGGTCCGCGGCTGCTGCTTCTGCTGGCCACTGTCGGCCCTTCTGTGTCTTTCACTCCTGATTATTGCAGCACCAGTTGTTTGGTTGCTGGTGACTAATAATACCAATGACTGCATCTCCTTAATCAAGGAGCCTTATTTTCAGTCACCTGCACCACAGGCACAGGTCAAGAAGACATTTGTCAATTTATTCAAATAGCAAATGTGGCACAAAGGGTCTAGCTGCTCAGTAACCTGTGTACATTTAATTGGCTCTTTCTGCTCCACATTGTGTATTTTTCTATTGGTTGCGCTCTTTCAAATAATTTTTTTCTGTGCCTGGATTAAGCACTTGCGCTGCAGACATTGTGTGTTCATTTCTTCCATCTCTGAGTGTTATTTTTGGACATGTCCCAGCCTCCGTCTCCCCACTGAACAATACCAAAGGTGTTCTGTAGGGACCTTTGCTAGCCCAGCAATGGAGCACTGGCAGGCTGCTCATTAGTCTTTTATGTCTCTCCTTATCAGTTTTACTGTGAAACTCCCTATCGCTTCGGTTGCACATGTTAGAATAATCAGGCTTCCTGTTCAGCAAAAAAAAATGGCCTGACAGTTCAGGGGAGGGGAAAGTTACTATAAAATTATATGAAATGGTAAGTATGTCTTTGGTGTAGTTGCCTTTTTCCGTTACGAGGTGGGTTTAAAACATAATCTTGCAGAAAGAGAGGCAGGAATATCAAGCAGACTTTCATGCTACTTATATAGGAGGTGTTTTCTCTTGCATTAGTACATAAGTGAAAATAAATCTTAAAAACAAACCTCTTTTAAGAGGAAAAGAGAGGATGTGGTGATATCAGCTGGAACAGGGCTTCCCATCATTCAGAGGCTCTGGGAACACAGCAGGTATCAGACGGACTTGGAGCATTTCCCTGGCCACACTAACCTTCCTATGATTATGCGAAGGGAGGATGGGGTGTCTTTCGGGGGTTGAGGAGTGATTTTTCTGTTCTTCCATTCCTCTCTCTCATTTCTCAAATTATCCTGGAGTTTGCTGCTGCTTGTGGTTTATCATCAAAGTGAAATGAATTTGATTTGTTTTTATTTTGTTAATTCTCTGCAGTCTTATGATTGCAATAACAGTGATTACAACTGAGAAGGCTCTGGCCAGCTCTTGCTGTGGTGTATAATAGTAGTGTCTTTTTCAGATTAAGGAAAAGTATGAGTTGTTTAGTTTGTCCCGCCTGAGGTTATTTTCTCAAACATCAAGGCCAAAAAGGAAGGTAAAGCCCTTGTAAAAGTAAGAATCTGCAGAAGTTGTTGTGTTTTTTCTCTGAAGTTTCCTATTTTCCAGGAAGCGGTTAGTATTCAGGCCCTTAACAATTATGAAAAATATTAAAAGGAGAATGAGCAAGGGGGGGATTCAGTTGCTGTACCTTTTGGAGAATTAAGAGTTTGTACAACTTTATGTACCAAGTAGTCTCAGCACATTATAGAAGTTAAACATTTTTGTGAACCTGTAAGATTAGCCTCCTTGGAGGTAATTTTCAGTCTTTTTGTTTGAAGAGTTCAGCTCTTATTTTTGTGGAAATTCCTCCTGAAAATCTCTGTCTGGCATTGTGTTTAAGGCCTGAAACCATTAATGTTTATCTTCAACATGTTAAACATTCAATAGTTTTGTTGCGTTTTAAACAGAGGCATCAATATGTGCATGTAGGAAGATGAACTGTATGGTTGTGCTGTTGTAACCTGTGTTGTTCGTTAGCCATTTTTTACAGCTTAACTGAATTAACTGGTGTAATGTGGAAAATAAAATTGTTTAATGTTTTGGTGCAGAGTGCCATTTTTTCCCCCTGTGTCCTTTGAAATGTTGAGCATAATTTTCGGTACGATGAAAAATAAAATACTAGAAACCATGAAAAGAAATATAAAACAAGCAAAAAGGAGAAGATACCTAGAATGTGGTCAATAAATATTGAGCCTAAAGCTAGCAGAAAATATCCTCAAAGTGCCACAATAGCAAATAAATAAATAAAACAAAGACAAAGCAGATGATGTGATAGTATTGCAGTGGAGAGAAGGGCAAGTGACTCTGCCATTTGAATATGAAAAAGATTTTAAAAGGCATTCTAATTAAGTGCTGCGCACAGCTCTGCGTTTACTAATAATATTTGAATTTTGAGATAAGTCACAAATGGCACAATTCCAAGGATATAGGATCCATTTGCCTACGAGTGAGTTGGAAGTGAACTTCTAAGAGAAGAATTTCTAAATAGACCTGTAGGAGAGAGGTTGCTGTTGGTAATTTTATGGGGCAGGTTTTTCCATATCTTTTTTTTTTTTTTTCCTTATTATTTACAATTAAGGCTTGAACGGTAATGCTGCCTCTTTGCTTCTGACTATTTTCTGTCTATACCTCTGTAAATTGTTGGGCAACTTCAACTGTATTAAACAAATGATGAGGCTTAATTAAAAGATAAGTGCTAGATAGAGGAGAGACTCAAATCACTGCAGCTGTTGCTGGAGGTCATCTGCGTTGCCTGTCAGCTGCCCGATCGGCACGTGTGTTGGCTGGGCAGTCACACAGGTACTGCTTAAAGCAAATGCAGCCTCATACCTTCTAATTAGCAGTGAGTAAATAGGACAGTGTTGAGAGAGGGGTCAGGAAGGCTGGCAGGACAGGAGGTGTGTGGTGGAGCGAGCCGTGCAGCAGCTGGCTTTTCGTTGTGCAGGGGCTGAGGGAAGAGTATCATTGGGTGGAAACCAATTTTTATTAGGTCTGTTGGTCACCAGACGTGAGCACGTTTACATAGTGGCTCTTAATGGGGAGGAAACAAACCTAGCACTAATGAAGCCTGTCTGGAAAGTGAAATCTGTATCAAAAACCTTGGCCGCATTGACACCAAGTAAAATTTCCCACAGTTATCTGGAAATGCTTCCTGTAGCCATGAAGTAGCGTGCTTTTATCCAATGAAGTACGAAAACGACGGTGTAAGAGCAGGACATCTGCATGAAGTTTACTTTCAGTTGTCCAGTTTTTTAAGTGGAAATCAAGGACTATTTCAGATTCTGAACCAAGAAATTATCATCAGGCAATACCTTGAACATGAGCATTTCTCTCTGAATTTTGAGTGCAGTGACTGCACGCTAAGGCTCCAGAGAAATTGCTGGAGCAGTTTCTAGTTGTAATAACGCTTCAAGGATCATTAGAAGCAATGGACGAGCAAATGACACTGGATGGTAGCTCTCTGCTTGAGAAAACCGAACACAGGGAAGCCATTCCTGTCTCCCTGAATGAAGAGAAGGTACATGATGGAGAAGAGCTGGGGCCTAATAGCAGCATGCTACAAGCGCATGACTGAAAAATTAGATCACCGTTGTGATGGAGTAGCATGTATGTATGTGTTTGTACGTATGATGAGAAGATGGAGTTCAGAACCATTTTCTTTTTCTGGAACTGAGTTGTAGACTTTTCATTTTCCTCTGATTTAAAAAACCCAAACAAACCCAACAATCTATGTATTCAAGAAAATTCAAACATGTTTGTGAAAGCATTAAAACTGAATGCAGTATTGTTCTTAATCAAGTATTTGCTAGGGTTGCTTTGACTCCCTTAGATCTGTTGGTAAAATTTCATTGAGCAGTAGATAAAACTACTAAATTTTTCTTCAGAGTTCCTTTCCTTAAAAGTGAGAGTAATGTTTGAAAATACATATTTTATGTTACTATTTAAAATACTTAAGGCGGAAAATAAGTGATATGATGAGAACAGCTAATACACAGACAAAGAATAACGTAGTTAAAAATGAAGTAGTTAGCTGTAAGATGGTGAGCTGTTCAAGTGTGTACCACAATAGATGGATGCAAGTAACAGAACTACATTTTCCCTCCAAGAGAGCTCGGTGTGCCCCTTCATCTCTGGATTCGGATTCTCTGCAAATCAGCATGCTATGAGGGTATTTATAGCTGCAGAATTAGATTATGTCTGTCCTTCAAGAAAGCTCAAAGAATTTTGATTTTAGTGTAAACGTAATTCAGTAGAAAAAATCCCGAGATTTTCTGCCTGCTTTTGTCAAAATAAAATGCCCCCTCCAACCTGAACAAAGTTATTTGCACTTCAAAGCACCCTACGATTGGAACTGAAGCTTGGATGTGGGCTGTGAAGGGAAAATGGTAGCTATGCATCTAAAAAATGTCTAGAGGAAAATGTAAAATGCTTCTAGAAGTTTTAAAGGCGTGTATTTGTGGCAATTCTGGGCTAACCTTGGAGCAGAATGAATTTTAGAGAATGGTGATCTGAGAACAGTTCCAGCTTGGCAAGCAAAATGTGATTTGGAGACATGGAAGAGAAGATTAATCAGAATAATAGGTCTGGCCCTTGCAAGTAGATTGAGCCTAATGAATTAATATCTGAAAATTAATTATAAAACCAACCTGATAATATATAACAGGACCTAAGGGGATGCTTGAAAATCTGCAGGTAACTCCAGGATTTTTCTGCAGAGAAGTTACCAGGAGTGGAATAAGAATATCTGCTTTTGTTTTCCCATAGAATAGTCGAATTGCAGTAAGCAACCGCGCTGCACTCGTGTGCACATGTTTCCTGTTGCAATCAAGTGACAGTTCGGTGAATTGCAGTAAGCAACCCCGCTGCACTCGTGTGCACACGTTTCCTGTTGCAATCAAGTGACAGTTCGGCTCAACTTGGAAAATGCTGAAATGCCTGAGAGCTGGATTGTACCGTATCAGCTGGGCAAAAGTCCCCTGAAGTCTTTTGGCAGTGTCTGACTTCAGTGAAATAAAATATACTGCAGCAATTTATAATTTGTATGTGTGTCTATTAACCAATGATTTAATTTATTCTAAACATTAACTTGCTTGTTTATGACAAATCCTGGAATAGCCTATTTTTTTCATTAGATTTCAAGGCTAAATTTAATTGGAATCTTGTCAGGAGGACAAGCTAGTCTGGTTACTTTTGAATGTGTTTAAGGAAAGTTTCATAACTCCTTCTTTGGTATTCCTCCAGTAAGGCCTGATCCTTTTTTGTCTACAAAGTTTAAAGCTTGAGGGGACAATAAAGACTCAAATCAATTGGAAGTAATTGCAACTAGATCATCAGCATAGTTTTGTTTAATTTACAGTGTTTATTTAGTGCTCGTCTGTTGAGGAAGTTTAATCAAATTCCTCATGCTGCGGGGGACTGCAGGGAGGAAGAGCAATGATCCAGGTGCTTGTTTTGAGGACTCTGCCTTATGTATATGTAGTCATGCATTTGGGAAAGGAAGATTTTTAATACCTGGTGCTGTAGCTGGAGTGGTTCCTCTGGAACTGGGCATGGGGACACAGGGGCTCCCTCTTGGCTGGATGTTTTCAGTGGGGCCAGGCTTGTCCCACATCGATGCTCTTAAAGCATCAAGAAGGAGGAGCTCTGCTTTAAATTAAAGTCACATAGCAACATAGGTGAAATGAGTCCTTTGAACGTTAATACAGTGAATACAATTGTGTTAATACCATGTCTCTGCTATTTTGGAACAGACAGAATAGCCTGTAGAAGCTCTTGGCTCACTGCTTGTTGTTTGTACTTCTTGTTTAAGTGTGCTGTGTTACAGTGCTCATCTTTGAGGGCTGTGTTGGTGGTGCCTGATGCAATCCTACACTGTGCAGAGCTAGAATCCTTAACCCCCAAGTTTGAGAGTGTGCGTGCTATGGGGCAGCTTCATGCTGTTTTCTTCAGGGAGTAAGATTTGATGGGGACAGTTGAAAAGCAAAAGTCGTGACCTTTGAACGCATGGAACGTCACGGGGGATTATCTTTACCCGATATGCAATTAGTTCATGTGAGAGGGAAGAACAGTAACCCATTTCTTTGTGCCTGTTTCTTTTGTCTACCCTTTATTTCCACCTTCTTTCTCCTCTTTGAAATTCCCATATGCGTATACTCTCAGTGTTGTAGTAGTGTGTATGTTTTTTTCTGATTCACTAATAAGGCTGAATTTCTTTCAGGGTGAAAGAAAAATATGATGTAAATCGAGGTTCTGTGATTCTGTTTCTGCACATCGTGTCTGCTGTTGTTGGCAGTCCTGGGAAGAACCATTCCTCTGTCTTAGTTTTAACGACAGTGTGTGAGCAAAAATAAATCCAACAGTATTGTCGCCGTTGCAAGGCTGAGATTAAGGAAACGTATTTACTCACTAGAAATTAATGAATATATGGCTTTTCTTCTTGAAATAAAGGGCAAAGAGTCTGCAATCTGAATCATTCCTTTGATGAAGGTGGGGTGTTACTGATGCTACTTTTATGAGGTTTTCAGGTAGTAAGAATTACTTGGTGTTCTCCAAACCTGACTATATTAATTACTTGCACAATATTTACTTCTCTTTCATTCTTGAATTCTACGCATGTTTTTATTTCCCAACCCCCTTTTTTAATGCACTTATCTGTGACAGCATTCTATAATATTTATCCATAATACCTGTATTTATCTTTTCCATTGATAAGGCAAACGTGGTGAAAGGACACACTGTTTGTGTTTTGTAAAGTTTTGGTAAGCTTATAGCCCAAACTGTTGCTGGTATAGAGACCCAGAAGTTGTTAGCTGTTCATTTACATCTTCAACAAAAGTGTAAGTATGTAAGTTTTGAATAATATTCTTTTTTCCATTAGTCCTACAGCTTTCTTAACAGTAAGGAAGGAATGCAAATCTTTGGAAGCTCATCTAGGGTTTTGATGGCCCACTAAAGCTAAAATTTTTTTGGCATGAAGCCTTTAAATGTTGCAACAGATCTTGTATATGATTGGTATGATTTAGAAAGACTGCAAATGGCAAGCCCGGTATTGGACAGTTATCTTGATGGATTTGTTAGAGGCTTTTTCCCCTTCTCCCATGTGGCAGAATACAGTCAACTAAAGACTTTCTTTGTGATCATCACAAGATTCAAGTTTAAAATGGTCTTTAAATTCTATACTTTGTCATGTAAGTTCTACATATACTTTGTTCTGTACTGTGTGATTAAGAAAGAAAAACTTTAAGAAACATGCACTGATTGTGAGACAGCTATCAACTATTAAGAGAATCTGGCTATTAATTTCTCTTGTTGTGTTTCTGGTTTGTTGTGGGTTTTTTTTTTTTTTAATTCAGTCATTTTTCCATTAAGAGAAATCCATCTAATTTGGGGTTTTTTTGGTTGTTTTTTTTTTTTTCATGGATTTACAAGTCAGTATCTTTTTCTGTCACTTAACAGATTAGGCACCTTGAAGAGTAAACATGTATCTTTTACTCTGTAATGGACAGGATCTTTTATTCTGACTGATAATTACCCTTGATATTACCTGCTTCAATTTTTGTTCAGTGATTTGTAGGGTGAGTTTCCTGTTGTTTACATTGCCTGCAGAGCTCTATTTTCAGTGATTGACGTATTTTAGGTAACTGCAGGCTTGAGCCAGTGTTTGTAGGAATCTTGGCAATGGTCCTAAATTGTCTTTTGTGTGTCTATAATCTGATTCAAGGGTGCTCCCTATAAGGACTGATGTTTTTGTTCAGGCTTCTTTCAGATGTCTTAAATACCACTGCTTCTATTAAAATTAAAAAAAAAAAATATCCACTCCATAGTTCATGATCTTACTGTTGGGGATTTTTCCTGCTGGTAAACTGGCCTGTGTAAAACTGCTCTGATTCTTCCTAAACCTTTAAACTTCCCGCTCAACTTGCAGATCACATCTCTTACATGCTCCTACACTTTGTTATCCTGCAAACGGTTCGTTCCCTTGCTCCTCTGCTGTGGCAGTCCCCTTGGTTCCCTGGGAAGCTTTTGTTCTGCTCCGGGTCGTCCAGTTCTAGTACAAAGAGTTACCTGCGGGAAGGAGCCCTTCAGGAGGACTCACTATGCAGGGGTTTGTCCTCATGGCAATTGGCTTTCCAGAAAGATCGTGTGTAACCTACTTACTGGACTAGTAGATTTGTCAGTCTCTCTCTTCACTTCCGAATTTTAAAACTTCTTCTCTAACTGCTATTTCCGTGTTATATAAAATACTCTATACATTTGTTTTCTTGGAATGTAATGGCTCATGTTTATGCTGAGCTAAAGCAGTTAGTGATTAATAAGCTCAAGGTTCTCTTTTGTTGCCATATACTTAGTCATCTCATCTGTATTAGTAAGGCATGATGACCTATTTTGGTTAGTATGTCTCTGTTTTTTGAGCTGAAGGGTGGTAGTAAAAGTGTATCTTGGAATTTCTTAGTATGCTAGAGACAAAAAAGGGGAACAAAATAACAAAAATGTTAGTGAAGCATGGATTCTGTTCCATAAAATGTCAGAAGCATATTAGACTGAAAGCTTTAAAGCGTCACCCTTGTTTTTAAAAACTGTCTTTAATAAGGGGTTCATGTATATACTTCTGATCATTTTAAGACCCTTCAAGCGAGCCTGACTTTGCTACAAGAACTCAGTAAGGTGCCACTATGCCTGACATCCATTAACAGTGGTTCTCTGCTGCCTGGCACTATGTATTCCTTACTGACCGAGAGCGGTCAGTAAGGAATTTTTTTGGATTAATGCAACTTTGAAGGCTCCTCACTGAACAAATCCATTAAAAGAGCTGCCTAAGGGATATCTTATTTTTGCAGAACATGCAAAAAGTCAGAGTCACTTTGCAAGCTGAGGGCTGTGGTAACATACTATTTATTTTCCCTTAAAGCGATATTGCATTTGTCTGTTCTGCTGGTCCTTCATGCTTAGAATTTACTAATTGGCGGGAAAAGACTTTAAAAGGATTGAATAAGCATACCCTTTTTTTTCATTATGCTGTCTTCCATTAAAAAAAAAAAATCCCATTTTTTTCCTTAACTTACAAGATCTAACGACTTCGTAGGTAGTTGTTGTTTATCCATATCCCCATCTTAAGCACTTCAGACAGATGAGAAAAAAGCTATAAGTCTCCCAAATTGTACACTTAGTTGGTATTCCCTAACTGACTACTAACTAGTCCTAGTAGTTGCAAGACTCATACTTTGTTGCAAGAAGGGTGAAAATGTCAGGTTCATGACCGTGTGTCTGCTTTGTTTATTAACAACCTCAGTGGTTTTTCTAGAAGTTTTATTGAAACTTGACTTGGTGAACAAAGAAGTGTAATTCACTTAAAGGCTGAACTTTCTGAGGGAATGATAACAGGAAAAACTGTGTAGGCTTGGTAAATGGGGATGAAACCCGGGATCCATCAGAGCAAACCCAGGAGATAATGTGAATGGTGAAACTGCAGGGTTTGGCCTTGAACACAGCTGATAACTGAAGGGTAGGAACAGTTTATCCTCCGTCCATGGGATGGTCCTGCTGATCTTGCTGCGTTGCATGGGCTGAAAATAGTGAGGTTTTCCCAAGCATGCCGGAGATGATCTGGGGAAATCTTACTGGGAGAAGGGGAGCTTGCTAGACGCCAGCATAGTGTTGCATGTGGCCTTTTCCTTTACTTCTTTATTTTTTTCCCCTGTAGTCCCTTACTGCAAAGATTAAGTGTGTTGGTAGCTTTTCAGTATTGTGGTACAGTTACTGAGCAAAATGAGTTCTATTTCTGTAATCTGTAACAGCAAGTAGAGCTTATGAAAATTATTGCATGGCTAGAAAATAAATAGACTTGGTTTGTATTTAGAGTTTATTTTAGCATAGTCAGGACTTCAGATCTTTTCTGGTGTGAGCCTTTTATTCTACATATGAGTTGCTGTGTGCAACTGGGCCGCTTGCATGTGTTCCAGGGATTGCTCATACCTCCCCTGAAGTGTTACCCTAGCTGGTCAGTTAAAACTTGCAGTTGGTACCACAGTCGTTATCTCCTCTTTGGTACCATTTTATAAGTACTTGAAAAGTTGAGATAAGTTGCCTCTGTACAGCCTTCTCTTGATTTCTGCAGAAACACCACTTTTTTTCAGGCAGAAATATTCCAGGTGGCATTTCTTGGAGGAGCAGGGGGGAGGAAGGGCTTCCATACCTCTCTTTAGGTAAATGGGCTCTCTTCCAACACCGACTTCTTCTGTGCTTGATTTCTGGATAATCATCTTGCTGAGAGGGTCTGCACAGTGAGCCAGAAAGGTTGGTGTTCTTTAGCTGCGTGCAACTTCAAATTCAGCCTCTACTGGTAGGAAAAGAGAAATTGAGCCATATTTTCACTTTTATAACCTTGAAAAAGCAACCGGATGTAGAAACATGGAAACCATAAAGATTTCTTTCCTAAGCAGGGGGGGAGCATCCTTCTTTCTGACGCATTCCAGCATTCTTATGGGCTATTTTTGCATAGATGGGTTGCGAATCTTCTGTAACACAAAACGTTCATTTACGGTCTTATTCCATGGCCCGGTTGAAGCACAGCACTGGTTTTACGGCTGCTGCACGCCGTGTCTCTGCGTGCACTTCTTTGGAGCCCCGTGAAAGGCTGCGGGCTCTGCTGGGATAGCCTGGAGGCTGCTGTGCATCCCCGCTGCGGCAGCACGAGTTTGGAGGGAACTGAAACAAGGAGCTGTGAAAGCACTGAGAAACTGGCAAAGAAAATTTTGGACTTCTTGGATGCGTTTTCTTTAAATAGTAATGAGAAGTCAGATCCCGAATGCTGGCAGCAGTCTGCTAGTATTTCACTAGGATTTTGAGTAAAATTGTTTCAGTTTGGAAGCAACAACTTGGAAACGTTAACTTAAAATTGGTAGTGTGAGATGGCTGTAATGTTTAATACAGAGCTTGTGAAGTAGCAAAGCTGTGGAGAGTGAACAGGTTGACACCAGGGTGGATAAAAAATTATGTCCTTTTTTAAAAATTTCCTCTTCAGAATAAAACTGGCAAATTAAATTTCAACCATAATTTTCTACTTCTGGGAAGGCCTTACCTGTAGGTGTTAGTTTCACATAAATAAAACACTTCGTATCGGTGACTTCTCAAATTAAGCAGGTCAAAAGATGTGCCTTTGGTATTGTCATTTATTGTATCCGTTGTGTACAGTCATTTAAAATATATAAGGTAACTGAAGGGGAGCTACCCTTTACATTTTTTAGATCTCTATTTTAGTGTCTTTATACTGGATAAAATTCGGCTTTTTACATTTTTTGAAGTGTAAGTACTTTTCATTTTTTGAGAAGCAGAAAAGCTTTTGCATTATGAATTTGCTTTCAGTTTAGCTACCAGATGCAGAGAGAATATTTTCTTTTTGAATAACTCAGGACTGAGAACTCATCTGGGAGCTCAGAAAGTAGGAAAGCTTTTTCTTCTTCGTCTCTTTTAATCTATGAAAAAAATAATCAGATGGAAGAAAATTAGGATTATGTGCATTAAAGCTTGAAGCACACAAAGAACTCCAGGTATCTAACTGAAGGCATCATGCAAATTAGGTATCTCAGAGGCTTAGTGTTTTTAGATACCTAATAGAATTTCTTGATATTTCAGTAAATTTGACTATTAGTGAATTGAAAAATTAATTACGGTCACCAAATCTTAATCTCTCCATTGTAAAATAAATAATTCTGTTTTAAATAGCAGTCTTGATTGTGGTAAAGTTTTTCTCATTTTCTCATGCATTTTTAGGGTGACTTTTAAGACGTCTTAGTGCTTCAAGTTTAGTTCCTTCCAAATGCAGTGCATTGAAAGCCATAGTAAAATTGGCATCCCAGTATAAAGAAACAAATCCACTGCTAATTTCTAAGACAAAAGGTGTAAAAGCAATAAATGTAAACAAGACTATATAACACTTAGAAAAGTGTGTAAATATTGTGTAACGTGCTAGTTATGGAAAAAGAGGTACAAAGTAAATGTAAATACTATAGTTAATTGTAAATGAATCTTTAAGATATATCAACTAGTAGAAATGAACTTCTAGGGGAAAATGACAAAAGCAATTTTAATGTAAGGTTTTGTGCTTACTAATGTGTTTACTTTCCAATACTGACTTAAGCCATCTGCTTTATCTTTCTTTCATTTGGGCCATAAAATTTATCTAAAGATACTTAAAAAATAGTCTTATGCTGTCTTTTTCTTTTCTTTTCTTTTTTTTTTTTCATGTACTAGTAGAGCATGTATTCAGCAACAGAGACGAGTCAAAAGGAACACTGCCAAGGTGCAGGCTACAACATAACTTTATCTTTCTTAAATGTTGAAGGACAGATGTATAGAAAGGTGGGGTTTTTTGTTATTACTTGTGCTTTGCTGCAGAAAAATAACCAGTTCTTTCCGATCAAGGCTCGTGATACTACTGCTGCTAGTGCTAGTCCGGGAAGTTAGAATAGAATAAAATATTTTCAGTTGGAAGGGACCTACAATGATTATGATATGTATGAGCCTTAGACGTACTTTCGATGTGCTTGTCTGTGTTTGAGAGATTTTTCGCCTCATTTTCCCCTGCAGACTACTTTGTGCGTGGCTGGTAGTGTATTCAGAAGAGATTTCAGTTCCCCTACATGTGAACTTGAATTTCCTGCCATTTCACATGTTGGGAGGGAGAATGAAATAACCTACAAGTAGATCCTCCCAAGCACAATGCCTGGAAACTGTATACTGTCGTGGGCATGTTTATTTTCTACTTGTCTCCTTGCTGTGATAACCTCAACTTTTTGAGGAAGGGAGCAGACAGTTTATTTAAAAACCTGTTAAGGCAAAATGTCATTTACATAAGCCACAGCAGATCCCTTCATGCTACTGAACTCTATTTTCCTTTGCAGAGACAAGGGGACTTTTTCTGTGAGTCTGACCAAAGGATGCCTAGAGTCTAGAGCTACATTACTGTTAGAGAGACTTCTTCAGCAGAGGCAAGGCTGAAAACAAACTATCTCATATATGCTTGAAGAAATTGAAAAGGGCTATACTTGGACTTTCCTTTTCAGAATGGTCAGGAGCTCAGTCCAGTCTTCAGGCTCCATTTTTGTTTGTAGTCCAAGGCTGTTTTACCTTCAGGTCTTAGTGAAGTTGGAGGATAAAGAAACATTCTTGGTGCTGTGATGGGGCTTTGCAGTGTTTTTTCATGCCCGTCTCCTCCCTTCCCTCAGCTGCTCCCCTTGTGGTTACATCCAAGACTTAACTTTACATTATTGAGACTTTTTTTTTTTGCTTGTATACTACTTGATATCAGAAATTGGCTGCTTTGCATAGATATGTCTGCTGACCTCCTTTAACCATATGAAAACTTAAGCACTTCCTCCTTCTGCAGTTGGATCTAGAACAGATAGTCATACTGGTGGCAGTAGTTTCCAGTATATTCATCTTTGCCTTATGGGTAATCACAGACCCTCCTAAAGACAACTGGAATGACAATAGCTTTCCATTTGGGTTAAATGAGGGAGCAGTTAAATACCCTTTTGTTTAGGTGAGACAATAGTCTCCGAAAGATTTTTTTTTTTCTTCTTTTTTTTTTTTCCCCTTAACAATAGTCTTGAGACAGAACACAGAGGCTTGTGCTGAGCAGTTAGAGCACTGCTGGTGGTTGGCTTCATTGTCTGACTCCTTGACTCTGAATGACTCCTGAACAACACAAAGAAGCGTATTAAAAATCACGTCTTTTTGTGACAGTGGATGTTGTATTACTATTACCAAAAGGGTTTAGCAAATTTCCCTGGAAAACATTCTTTGCTACAGCAGTTCGGCTTGCAAACTGAACCTGAATACAGAAGAGGCTGTGATTGCAGAGGCACCTGTAGATGAGATGCCTGGAGAACCTAGCAGTTTAGAGGAGCAAAGTCTAGAGGCTGCATATAGAAACAAATGGGGGCAGGGGGTGCAGTACCCCTAAAATACTCCTCCAGGCAGTGGTACATTAAAAACAACTTGTAAAGAATATGTCTGATATTGGGCAAAGTGTGAACTATTATGGCAAAGTTTCCTGCTG
>NW_009218640.1:18317-27479 GCF_000690835.1 Fulmarus glacialis
AGGTCTTGCAGAAAGCTGTGAAGATTGGTCCAGCATTGTTTCCATTCCTTCATAGGGTTTGTTTGAAAAATACCAGGTTCATAAGCTGCTGAAATTAGAAACATCAAAGGAATTTCAGGGGCTGAAAAAACCCAGGATGGACAAATACCATTAACCATTAACTTCAAAGGGTCTGTAATACAGAACAAGTTGTTAAGGCTGATTTTTTGACTATATGTTTAGTACAAAAGGGGAAGAGTTAGTGTTGAAAGCAGAAGAGCATGGAACAAGGTAATATTGATGTCTGGCCTGAGAGGGAAAAACTGGACTCTTCGTCCTTTTGTAAGATAGTTTTCAAATGTCTTCTATTTGGACTAAACAGTTGGCTATACTAATGAGGTCTGGTTTTCCTAAATCTGTTATACTTGCCGTAACTTTGCCTGGTGGTGGATCCCGTGACTGAATCAGCATGATTCTGGGTGTTTATAGGAAAGTACAGGTCAGGACTTCTAATGGCCAATATCTGTTCAGTTGGACTGGTTGGCTAAAAGTGGCCAGTATAATGATAAACTATATAATAATAAACTACTTGCTATTAAATGATCTGGAGTCATATATTCTGATCTGTATCTAGCACTGGTAAGTTACAGAATAGGACCAGTGAAACATTCATGGAGACATGTCTCGTTCTGTCTATTTGAAAACAAAGCAACAGTGCTTTTATTTAAGAAATCGTCTCAGAATTAGTGGGAGCTCAGAGGGGAGGCATGCAAAGACAAATGAGGTACCAAGAACTAGACTAGAGCTGTAGTCTGAATGCTTCTATGGTTTTGCAGAAATTGTAGATAAGGCAGAGTGTTGTGGGAGCACAGCATTATCACAAGAGGTAGGGCAGCAGTTACGTGCAGTTGATGCTCTGGATGGAGTTGCACTCTGGTGAGTTAAGTGATGCTGTTTTGAAATCACAGTGGAGAAGTAGGGGTGAGTCACTGAATCAGTCATCTTAGTGCCAGTATTGAAATTTGTGGGATAATCACTGAGCTGAGACAAGTAAGCCCAAGAATATGATAAAATAAGCACTAACAGACTGCTATCTGACAAGTGGTGCTAATATCTCCAGGAAGAGTTGACCTCTTCACGCAACAGCATAAGGCATGTCGGTGACTGAGCTTTGTTGTTTAACAAGCTGCTTGGATGTATTTCATATCATGTGAAGAATTAGTGTTATCTTTGGTGCAGGAAGGAAAATGTGGGCAACTGTTCCATTGCAAGTCTATCATAGGAGTCAGTAGGAACCAACTGTGGTTTTATGTGGAGGTTCGTGTGGTCAGTGCTGTACAGCTGAGAGCCAAGACAGTGGATGAAGGTGATCTCCTCCAGCCTCTGTGGCTTTGAGTGATTTATGCAGAACAGGAAAGCCATCACCCACTGTAGAAGTTACAGGGCAGCTGAAATGGCAGCTGAGCCCAATACAGTGTTAGAACAGATTGGTTTATTGGTTGATTGGGTTTTTTTTTTTTTTGTGTGAGACTCTGTGTGCCTGTGTGCAGAACTTAACAGAAAAGTGTAAGAGGTGGTGTGTGGAAGCAGAGAGAGGGTGCATGAGGCAAGAGAGATCTTGCTGAGCAGGCTGCTATCTGGAAAGAGATTTCAAGTTGGAAGTTTCTGTGTGACTGATTCCTACTTCCCAGGGGAAGGATTTTCTCTGGGTTTCAGCTCTATCAGTTTCTCCCAAGAGAAATGACGTACCTAAGCTCTAAATATTTTCTAGGTACTTGAGCTAAAAATGGGTGATACTGAGAAATGCAAATTCACTTCTCACTGGAAGCTTACTTAGTGTTTCTGAAGGGGAACCAAAGTTTATATACTTTCTTTAAGGCACTTTAAGCGTGTTTTTAACAACAGGTGAGAAATCCAACAGGTTAGCTGCTAAGCACAAAATATAACTGTACTTATAAAGTAGTGGTAAGGCTGTGCAGGTGGGTATATATCTCACCTTATGAGTGGCTGCATAAATCTGTTAGTGGCTCATAAATCTCATCAAGAGGCCATTTTCTTGACATCTCCCAGATTCGTAGTAGGAGGTTCTTGGGAGGAGAGCTACGTTTGTGGCAAGGGACATGAAGGCAGAACAAGCTTTAATTGTCTGTAGTGCCTTCCCTTGCCTATCTGCTTCTGAATCCCTGCAGAAGTAGAGTGGCCTCTTTCTTTTTCCTCCTTCATCTTCCTCATCCCCTTCTGCTACTGCCTTTCAGAAACTGTGCAACTTCTGAAATGACTTTCAAATTCACTAGCACAGCACTGTAATTGAGCTCAGCCACCTAAAGTGTGGGGGACAGGAGCTCTTCCTGTATAACTCATCTCTAATGAGGTTTTTAGTACCAGGACACAAAACAGAAGTAGGTAAATCCGATTGTTTAATGTAGGCAAAATTACAGGTTGGCCCCACCTAACCCACTCTAGAAACATGTAGCGCAGCTACGTTCATGAAGCAGGAACATGCTTAATCAAGTGCAGCTCTCCAATAGGAAGCAACTCTTTGTCTGTCTTGTGGCTTCAGCAAGCGCTGCTCATGGATGTTCCCACATAGCCTGGGGGGAGCTCTCAAGAAGAGAGTGGAAGAGGTAATGCTTTAGCAGATGGACATCAAAAGATGGGGCTTCCCAGCACTGCACATCTCACTGGAGATTCCTGGGCCTGTAACATGGGATTTTTCCATGTTACAATATTTCCAGCCAGAGATCTGGTTTAGCCCAGCATCCTATCTCTAATAATGGCCAGTAGTAATGCTTAGGGGAAAGCGTGTTAGGAAAGACAGCGAGCCCTCCCAGCTTTTGGCAGGCTCCAATTCAAGGACTTTGAGCAAGAAAGTCAGGTCTGCACCTTTGTTTAACAGTCCTCGACAGACTTTCTTTTATGAATACATCTAATCATGCGTTAATCTGTTTTAAATTTTTGCCTTCACAACAGCCTGTGACAATGCGTTCTGCAAGTAATTGCAGTATGGAAAAAATACCTCTTTTTCCTCTTGTTTTTAAACAAGCTGCCTGATAAACTTCATTTTATACCGCCTGATTCATTTATTCCGAGACATGGTTTCCTATTTGCTTTCTCTATAATACCGTTCATGGTTTTATGTCTGTCATCTCAACCGTCTCCCCTTCTAATCTAAAAGCACTTGTTTTTGTTTAGTTCTCCTTAGGTTAAAGCTGCTCCAGACCTCCCATCGTTGTCACCCTTCTTTGAACCTTTTCTTGTTCTGCTATATCCTTCTCTAAGAGTTTCTCAGAGCGGCAGCCCTAGGCTGCACCGTGGATTTGCAGTGGCACAGTGGCATTCCCTGTTGCATTGGGTATACCTGACCTGCTCATTGCCAATGTTCCCTTTGCTCTCCCAACCGGCACTGAGCTTTGCCATCTGTGAGTGAGTGGTTTGTCACTTTAATTAAACTGCGATGGCTCCAGGGTTTCCAGTCACTATATTGGCTATTACTTTGTGTTGTGTGTGTATAAATACCTGACAAATCTATCTGCAAGCTCTTCACATTTAGTTCTCCTGATTCTGTAATCACCAACAAACTTTATCATCTTGCTGCTTGCTCCATTTTCCACATAAATAATGAATATATTGAGTTGCACAAATGCAAAACCAGAGCTGTTGTGAAAACTGGCTATTTATCCCTGTGCTGTTTCATCTCATCTAACCAGTTGTTAATTCACAGAAGGACCTTCCATCTTATCCCATGACAGTTCAATTTCTCTAAAAGCCTGTGGTGAGAGACATTGTCAAAGGTTTGTTAGAGATCCAAGCACACACTATATATATCATACATACCACACTTATCCATATATGTCATGGGAAGTTTGTTGTAAAAGAAGCCGTGCCATGATGGCACTCCTGTATCATGTTTATTTGTATACCTGCTAATCTGTTCTTGCAATTTCTATCAATTTTCTCAGTGTAGGGGTGAGCCTATAGCTACCAGCCTGCGGTTCCCTGGAGCCCTTTTATTGAAATTGGCAGCGCATCCTCAGTTTTTTATATCTCATTTGTTAAGTTTGGCTTAGAGGGAAGCTAGGTAGCATGGTTAATAGTTCTGTGGTTGTACGTTGGAATGCCTTTAAGATTCCTGGGTGAATAGCATCTAATTCAGGTAGCCAACTGTTGGTCCTAAAGCCTGATCTAATGATCCTGTGGTTTTGACAGTCTTCTTGCTCCTGTACACACCTTGCATTTTCCTGAGTTTCAGTAGAGTGGTGGCCAATTTGTTTGCATTGCCACTTGGCCCTGCTGAGTAGGCGGGCAGACCTTCCTTCTGCCATTTTGCGGCCCTGAGTGCTTCCTATGTGTGAAACAGGAGCTGGAAAGGAGGAGGTTGCTGGAAGGCAGGAATATGAGGCCATGGGGGAGCACCTCTTTCTGCCTCAGTCCGAGTTTATGTTGGCTTAAGGAGGTCCAGAAGCCATGGCAATAATTATATGTATATAGAATATATATATGTTGGCTTTTATTGCATGAATTACTTGCATGGTGTACTTGAATGTAATTGTTTCCAGTCCTTATCATTCAGAACAAATCTCAATTTCAATTAAAATAAACGTATATGGATGAGCTTTTTCAAATTTTTGCATAGATAATGGGTTTATTTAGTATATTAAATGTTCTGTTTTGGATTATATTCATAACAAGATTTTAATGCAACTATTCAAATGTATAAGACATTCATAGAATTTAGGATCAGAGTAAAGGGGAAGATGTTTATTGTTCAGAAGAGTTAATGTGCGTTTTGATTTTGAAGCAGTTGAAAATTGTGTTTCATATTCATTCCTGCCATTGATCTTCAATATTTGTAACAAAAATCCTCAATTGTGTGCAAGCTGTATTTCCAATGTGTATCAGACTTATGCTCCCATGTCTCTAATGGGTTTCTGGCTGTTTTTCTGGTTTTTACTCTCTGGGAAGAAAGATGTAATTCATTGTTCTGGTGTCAGAATATCTGAGGTGAGACAGCAGTGCTATTTTCTTCCGCTCTTACCTGCTTAATTTTCCCCTTTCTTCTGTCTTTCTGTATGTGGATATTTTTTATTCTGCTTCAGTTTGTGTGTGTGTCCCCCAGTTTTCCTTAATTGCTTTTTGCTCTGACTGTGCAGGATCCTGGCTTGTGTGAGTGAGGTTTGCGCAACCATTTTTATCTAGTTTCTGCCTTTTTTCAATGGCTTCTGAATCAACTTCCCTCCCTTGAATCAATTGAGGTAATGTGGCGTGGTGTTGCTTAGCAATGCCGGGAAGCTGATGCTGCCTGGGTGATGTGTGTGCGGTAACCGCGCTGAGCAAAAGAGACTACCTGTCCACTGTGGTCCATGCAGAGAAGAAATCTCGCATTTTCTAATGTTTTCAGCATTCTTGCCTTTATGCGTTTGGGTTTTTTTCCCCCCTTTAACGTTGCTGAGTAACAGTTTTATAGATTTACAGATGTTCCTTCCCCTTTCTTCCTGATATATGCAAGTGTAAAAAACTTTATAGCATGTAGAATCAAAATATAATTGGGATGTCGATCTTTAAAGAGCTGGGTATCTAATTAACTGTCTTGAGATAGGTATGTTTTCTGTCTTCCTCCTCCACATACCAAGCAAATCTGACGTGAAGGCAGAGCTGAGCTTTGTAGGATGTTTCAGTCCTCCAAAGCAGCACAGACTGGCAGCCAATCTAGTGTGCGTGGCAGAGGATTAAAAACCAGGATGAATTTGATACCTTCAACCATGTAAGAATGTAGAATGAGTTATTTCAGCAGCAGATGTAAAGGTGTTAATGGAAGTTATTAGCTCTGAAATATTTCTTTAAAATTGTTGATGCTTACATTGAAATCTCTAAATTTTCAGCTGTGGATAGATTTTAGTATCATTTAAATGGCAAAAGAACGAAAGTATTTTTTTCCCCGCTTTCTTGTTTTGTTGTTTTTTCCAAAGCCAAGGGAGTATACATTAAAAAAAAAAAAATCTGCTAGTTTCCTTCTCTCCCTTATCTTCTTTTTAATAAGAAGCACTAGAAAAATTACATATAGGTGAATCAAATATCTTTGAGCCACAGTTTTACCAGGTGGTTGCTCTCATTCTTCATACAATATCAAATAGCGTGGGATAGCCCCATATGTAAGTCATGTGGTAGGATAAATACGGAGGTGGTATTTCCCCCTTTTAAACCAAACAAAATACAAACCCAAGTTCTTTCTTACAATCCTGGGGCGAGACTTAGGGAGTGTCCCCTATCACTCCTGAAGGAGTTGCGGACCCTGACATCTTTTCTTTCTTTGATGGCAATTATATTGAGCGTAGCTGTATAGCAGGTATAAAAACTTCATCGGACTTTTTTTTTTTTTTTTTTGTGCATTTCATGCAATGATGTTTGTGCTTCAGTAAGCGCAAGCCCACCATTCTTTTTCAGAAACTCTCCCTTGGTGTAGGAAGACTTGCAAACTCCTTGGAAACTTTGAGTACAGTTAGCCAAAGCAATTGGGTAAGCAATCACAGCCTTCAGGTGCCCGGTACCCACTGTCTCAGCGCCGCCAGGTCATATGTTCCTTTGAGCCCGGACCCCAGCACAGGACCATCGTAGAGAGCAACCTGGCAAACAGCTCTGCCTCTGGCACAGAGGAAAGGTAATGTTGAGCCGGGGGCATGGATCTCCACGGCCAGATCATGGGGGCCCAGCCTGAAGAATGAATCTGGGTGCTGAGGATGTAACTGTTGATGTCCAAATACACCCAGAAGCAGGTGGTGGTGGTGGTGGAGAGGAGGCTGGCCCCTCTTCAGTACTGTTTATTAAAGCTGTAAAGGATTTCTTACTAGGTATCAGATCGTTGAACAGTTGGTCTGTCTGATCAGCTACTCTTACCTCTCTTAACGAGTAGTTTTCATAACTGACAAATGCACTTCCAGTAGCCTGCTAGTTGATTCGTTTCTGGTTTAGACCATTTAATCTGTAGTACGCACTCATTTATTCTTGTCTATAAGGAAACAAAACATCGAGCTGGTGAGGGGATTTATAGCAGGTTCATTGCCATGGTTTCAGGCAGCCTTACGTAGCCTAAAAATAGATACAGGAAAGAATATTCTCTTCCCTTCTCTCCCTCTCCCAGCTCTCTAACTAATTGGAATTTCCTTTTTTGTTTGTATGTTTTTGTTGTTATGGATTTACTGACTGACAGGTCAAGCAAATTTGTTTGATGTTTTGTTTGAAAGAGGAAAATTCATCGAAGTATCTAATACCTTAGGGAGTGACTTCCCTGGTTGTGTGCCAAGGCTATTACCTCCTGCTCCTCTCTCTTACACTTGAGTAGTGCTGCTCTGGTAGACTGTAGCTTATTACAAGCCAGTGCAATAGTCCAAGCTGTGTAAGGGACCATCCTGGGGATACCTTTGAAAATTATAACCTTGACATTGCCCTGTGCTCAGCAGGGGAAATGTACCGAGTACATAATGGTGTGCCTTTAGCAGCCCGTGCTGCTGCCTGAACAGGCTTCTCTTCCAGAGTCAGGCGGGCTGCCTGTAATGAGTGGATAACTCTGTCCTGTAACCCCAGGACTAGGATGTTGCAAACAGGTTAAGGATTATGGCTGTAACTGTAGCAGGATAAGTTTTAAAGTGCTGCTTTGTGTACAGTGGTGCTTGGGCTGCAGCAGCAAGGAGCTAGGGGAGGCAAACGGGGTGACGACTGCTTCCCCTTCTTGGTATCCTGGCTGAGACAGCACGACAGCTACACAACCTTGGCTGGTTTGCTTAAAGCTTGCTTGGGCTTCACTACCGCCTGATTGCCATGTTGTTTGTCTATGTACATCAGAAAAATGGAAGTGGAATGCTGATTGGCAGTTAATATGGTCTCTTCTGATGTGTACTGGCTAAACTATGTTTAGCTTTGGGTTGGGTAGTTGAATTTCCCTCCTCCCTCCTGCTGCCCCCTTCAGCAGAGGTGTTGACTGTTTCTGTTAGCAGGAGTCCCGGATGCTTTTAGATCTCTCTCCCCAGACAGGAAGGGCATGGATTGGAATCATACCGATGCCTTGGATTTCCTGCATTGCTTCCTGTTGAATTGATGGGCCAAAAGCTAAGAGGGGAGAGACTGTGTTACAGGGCCTATTCAGTGTGCAACTCCTCTGAGGTTCGCAGTGTGCCTATTTCTGTTGGAAAGTAAGTAAATAGCCCCACAGCATATTTATCAACTTATCGACTTATCTTTTAGTGTCAAGTTTTGGGGCGAAGGGAAAGCGTTCTGGGTTGATTTGCAAAGGGGGAAAAATCCTGTGTGGTCTCTTAGCAGATTGTATGGCAAATAAGGTGTTGATTCTGCCAATCCATTTTTCATGACCAAGGCTTTGAGTGTCCAAGAGAAGCTGCGGTAAGTTTATTGATTCGTATGTGTTGCTACTGGTACCAGGTCTTTTCTTTCTTCCTGCTGCTGCTTTTGTGGTCAGGGTGCCCTAACCTTTCTCTGTGGAGACTAAATGGAGAAGGGCTGATGTGATGTCAGGGTGCAAATATGTTAGTGAATGGCTGCAGAGTATTGCTGTTTCCTTCACTTTCTTGGCTTATTTACTGGTTGTAAATACTTTCAAGTTTTCCCATGTTTCTGAACTGATCAGAGTTGTGACTTCTTTTTCCATATACCATATTGGACAAAATTTGTATATTTAGGAAGAAGGTGGTACAGGATAGATAGGACTGTGGATAGTGATTCTTCTCTTCTTGTCTGGTTGGACAGTATAAATATGTTTAGGACAACTTAAGGGAGAACTGCTATTCAGAAGAGCGTGTGTGCAGGAGTGTGCTATGCAGGAGCGTGCGTGTATGTAGGGGTAGACGGGTCAGATACAGCCTAACAGTTGAATTTTTGATGTTTTGCTATGAAGTCTTTTTTGTTGGTTCTGTGCTGTATTGCACTCAGTAGCTGCAACATGTGCCTACACTTTCCTGCTCCTCTGTGATATTCTGCGGTATTTATGTGCCTGACTTTGGCAGCTGGAGAGCAGGAGAAAAGCAGCCCCCAAGTACAGATGAGGGAAACATGCCTTCTCAGCCTTCCACAAAGGCAGGGACCCACCTTGGCCTGTTCATCACCAGTACAGCGCAGAGTGTTTGGGGCAGGGGCACGGGAGGGTCAGGGTGGCTGTTTTGTTGTTGTTCTGAAGAA